>NW_026974468.1:0-18368 GCF_037042905.1 Lytechinus pictus | reverse complement strand
TAAAATTGCCCCCGAGACCCCCCCCAATTCAGCCGTCTCCGCTCTGTGGGATCTTCTAACATCCAAAGGCATCAATATTATCAAGATAAAGCAGATCCGATGAGTTTTTATTTTTCGCCCTACCCGCGACTGGTCCAAATTTTCCAAAATATGACCAAATTGATTTCTTCAAAATTGCCCCCGAGACCCCCCCCAATTCAGCCGTCTCCGCTCTGTGGGATCTTCTAACATCCAAAGGCATCAATATTATCAAGATAAAGCAGATCCGATGAGTTTTTATTTTTCGCCCTACCCGCGACTGGTCCAAATTTTCCAAAATATGACCAAATTGATTTCTTCAAAATTGCCCCCGAGACCCCCCCCAATTCAGCCGTCTCCGCTCTGTGGGATCTTCTAACATCCAAAGGCATCAATATTATCAAGATAAAGCAGATCCGATGAGTTTTTATTTTTCGCCCTACCCGCGACTGGTCCAAATTTTCCAAAATATGACCAAATTGATTTCTTCAAAATTGCCCCCGAGACCCCCCCCAATTCAGCCGTCTCCGCTCTGTGGGATCTTCTAACATCCAAAGGCATCAATATTATCAAGATAAAGCAGATCCGATGAGTTTTTATTTTTCGCCCTACCCGCGACTGGTCCAAATTTTCCAAAATATGACCAAATTGATTTCTTCAAAATTGCCCCCGAGACCCCCCCCAATTCAGCCGTCTCCGCTCTGTGGGATCTTCTAACATCCAAAGGCATCAATATTATCAAGATAAAGCAGATCCGATGAGTTTTTATTTTTCGCCCTACCCGCGACTGGTCCAAATTTTCCAAAATATGACCAAATTGATTTCTTCAAAATTGCCCCCGAGACCCCCCCCAATTCAGCCGTCTCCGCTCTGTGGGATCTTCTAACATCCAAAGGCATCAATATTATCAAGATAAAGCAGATCCGATGAGTTTTTATTTTTCGCCCTACCCGCGACTGGTCCAAATTTTCCAAAATATGACCAAATTGATTTCTTCAAAATTGCCCCCGAGACCCCCCCCAATTCAGCCGTCTCCGCTCTGTGGGATCTTCTAACATCCAAAGGCATCAATATTATCAAGATAAAGCAGATCCGATGAGTTTTTATTTTTCGCCCTACCCGCGACTGGTCCAAATTTTCCAAAATATGACCAAATTGATTTCTTCAAAATTGCCCCCGAGACCCCCCCCAATTCAGCCGTCTCCGCTCTGTGGGATCTTCTAACATCCAAAGGCATCAATATTATCAAGATAAAGCAGATCCGATGAGTTTTTATTTTTCGCCCTACCCGCGACTGGTCCAAATTTTCCAAAATATGACCAAATTGATTTCTTCAAAATTGCCCCCGAGACCCCCCCCAATTCAGCCGTCTCCGCTCTGTGGGATCTTCTAACATCCAAAGGCATCAATATTATCAAGATAAAGCAGATCCGATGAGTTTTTATTTTTCGCCCTACCCGCGACTGGTCCAAATTTTCCAAAATATGACCAAATTGATTTCTTCAAAATTGCCCCCGAGACCCCCCCCAATTCAGCCGTCTCCGCTCTGTGGGATCTTCTAACATCCAAAGGCATCAATATTATCAAGATAAAGCAGATCCGATGAGTTTTTATTTTTCGCCCTACCCGCGACTGGTCCAAATTTTCCAAAATATGACCAAATTGATTTCTTCAAAATTGCCCCCGAGACCCCCCCCAATTCAGCCGTCTCCGCTCTGTGGGATCTTCTAACATCCAAAGGCATCAATATTATCAAGATAAAGCAGATCCGATGAGTTTTTATTTTTCGCCCTACCCGCGACTGGTCCAAATTTTCCAAAATATGACCAAATTGATTTCTTCAAAATTGCCCCCGAGACCCCCCCCAATTCAGCCGTCTCCGCTCTGTGGGATCTTCTAACATCCAAAGGCATCAATATTATCAAGATAAAGCAGATCCGATGAGTTTTTATTTTTCGCCCTACCCGCGACTGGTCCAAATTTTCCAAAATATGACCAAATTGATTTCTTCAAAATTGCCCCCGAGACCCCCCCCAATTCAGCCGTCTCCGCTCTGTGGGATCTTCTAACATCCAAAGGCATCAATATTATCAAGATAAAGCAGATCCGATGAGTTTTTATTTTTCGCCCTACCCGCGACTGGTCCAAATTTTCCAAAATATGACCAAATTGATTTCTTCAAAATTGCCCCCGAGACCCCCCCCAATTCAGCCGTCTCCGCTCTGTGGGATCTTCTAACATCCAAAGGCATCAATATTATCAAGATAAAGCAGATCCGATGAGTTTTTATTTTTCGCCCTACCCGCGACTGGTCCAAATTTTCCAAAATATGACCAAATTGATTTCTTCAAAATTGCCCCCGAGACCCCCCCCAATTCAGCCGTCTCCGCTCTGTGGGATCTTCTAACATCCAAAGGCATCAATATTATCAAGATAAAGCAGATCCGATGAGTTTTTATTTTTCGCCCTACCCGCGACTGGTCCAAATTTTCCAAAATATGACCAAATTGATTTCTTCAAAATTGCCCCCGAGACCCCCCCCAATTCAGCCGTCTCCGCTCTGTGGGATCTTCTAACATCCAAAGGCATCAATATTATCAAGATAAAGCAGATCCGATGAGTTTTTATTTTTCGCCCTACCCGCGACTGGTCCAAATTTTCCAAAATATGACCAAATTGATTTCTTCAAAATTGCCCCCGAGACCCCCCCCAATTCAGCCGTCTCCGCTCTGTGGGATCTTCTAACATCCAAAGGCATCAATATTATCAAGATAAAGCAGATCCGATGAGTTTTTATTTTTCGCCCTACCCGCGACTGGTCCAAATTTTCCAAAATATGACCAAATTGATTTCTTCAAAATTGCCCCCGAGACCCCCCCCAATTCAGCCGTCTCCGCTCTGTGGGATCTTCTAACATCCAAAGGCATCAATATTATCAAGATAAAGCAGATCCGATGAGTTTTTATTTTTCGCCCTACCCGCGACTGGTCCAAATTTTCCAAAATATGACCAAATTGATTTCTTCAAAATTGCCCCCGAGACCCCCCCCAATTCAGCCGTCTCCGCTCTGTGGGATCTTCTAACATCCAAAGGCATCAATATTATCAAGATAAAGCAGATCCGATGAGTTTTTATTTTTCGCCCTACCCGCGACTGGTCCAAATTTTCCAAAATATGACCAAATTGATTTCTTCAAAATTGCCCCCGAGACCCCCCCCAATTCAGCCGTCTCCGCTCTGTGGGATCTTCTAACATCCAAAGGCATCAATATTATCAAGATAAAGCAGATCCGATGAGTTTTTATTTTTCGCCCTACCCGCGACTGGTCCAAATTTTCCAAAATATGACCAAATTGATTTCTTCAAAATTGCCCCCGAGACCCCCCCCAATTCAGCCGTCTCCGCTCTGTGGGATCTTCTAACATCCAAAGGCATCAATATTATCAAGATAAAGCAGATCCGATGAGTTTTTATTTTTCGCCCTACCCGCGACTGGTCCAAATTTTCCAAAATATGACCAAATTGATTTCTTCAAAATTGCCCCCGAGACCCCCCCCAATTCAGCCGTCTCCGCTCTGTGGGATCTTCTAACATCCAAAGGCATCAATATTATCAAGATAAAGCAGATCCGATGAGTTTTTATTTTTCGCCCTACCCGCGACTGGTCCAAATTTTCCAAAATATGACCAAATTGATTTCTTCAAAATTGCCCCCGAGACCCCCCCCAATTCAGCCGTCTCCGCTCTGTGGGATCTTCTAACATCCAAAGGCATCAATATTATCAAGATAAAGCAGATCCGATGAGTTTTTATTTTTCGCCCTACCCGCGACTGGTCCAAATTTTCCAAAATATGACCAAATTGATTTCTTCAAAATTGCCCCCGAGACCCCCCCCAATTCAGCCGTCTCCGCTCTGTGGGATCTTCTAACATCCAAAGGCATCAATATTATCAAGATAAAGCAGATCCGATGAGTTTTTATTTTTCGCCCTACCCGCGACTGGTCCAAATTTTCCAAAATATGACCAAATTGATTTCTTCAAAATTGCCCCCGAGACCCCCCCCAATTCAGCCGTCTCCGCTCTGTGGGATCTTCTAACATCCAAAGGCATCAATATTATCAAGATAAAGCAGATCCGATGAGTTTTTATTTTTCGCCCTACCCGCGACTGGTCCAAATTTTCCAAAATATGACCAAATTGATTTCTTCAAAATTGCCCCCGAGACCCCCCCCAATTCAGCCGTCTCCGCTCTGTGGGATCTTCTAACATCCAAAGGCATCAATATTATCAAGATAAAGCAGATCCGATGAGTTTTTATTTTTCGCCCTACCCGCGACTGGTCCAAATTTTCCAAAATATGACCAAATTGATTTCTTCAAAATTGCCCCCGAGACCCCCCCCAATTCAGCCGTCTCCGCTCTGTGGGATCTTCTAACATCCAAAGGCATCAATATTATCAAGATAAAGCAGATCCGATGAGTTTTTATTTTTCGCCCTACCCGCGACTGGTCCAAATTTTCCAAAATATGACCAAATTGATTTCTTCAAAATTGCCCCCGAGACCCCCCCCAATTCAGCCGTCTCCGCTCTGTGGGATCTTCTAACATCCAAAGGCATCAATATTATCAAGATAAAGCAGATCCGATGAGTTTTTATTTTTCGCCCTACCCGCGACTGGTCCAAATTTTCCAAAATATGACCAAATTGATTTCTTCAAAATTGCCCCCGAGACCCCCCCCAATTCAGCCGTCTCCGCTCTGTGGGATCTTCTAACATCCAAAGGCATCAATATTATCAAGATAAAGCAGATCCGATGAGTTTTTATTTTTCGCCCTACCCGCGACTGGTCCAAATTTTCCAAAATATGACCAAATTGATTTCTTCAAAATTGCCCCCGAGACCCCCCCCAATTCAGCCGTCTCCGCTCTGTGGGATCTTCTAACATCCAAAGGCATCAATATTATCAAGATAAAGCAGATCCGATGAGTTTTTATTTTTCGCCCTACCCGCGACTGGTCCAAATTTTCCAAAATATGACCAAATTGATTTCTTCAAAATTGCCCCCGAGACCCCCCCCAATTCAGCCGTCTCCGCTCTGTGGGATCTTCTAACATCCAAAGGCATCAATATTATCAAGATAAAGCAGATCCGATGAGTTTTTATTTTTCGCCCTACCCGCGACTGGTCCAAATTTTCCAAAATATGACCAAATTGATTTCTTCAAAATTGCCCCCGAGACCCCCCCCAATTCAGCCGTCTCCGCTCTGTGGGATCTTCTAACATCCAAAGGCATCAATATTATCAAGATAAAGCAGATCCGATGAGTTTTTATTTTTCGCCCTACCCGCGACTGGTCCAAATTTTCCAAAATATGACCAAATTGATTTCTTCAAAATTGCCCCCGAGACCCCCCCCAATTCAGCCGTCTCCGCTCTGTGGGATCTTCTAACATCCAAAGGCATCAATATTATCAAGATAAAGCAGATCCGATGAGTTTTTATTTTTCGCCCTACCCGCGACTGGTCCAAATTTTCCAAAATATGACCAAATTGATTTCTTCAAAATTGCCCCCGAGACCCCCCCCAATTCAGCCGTCTCCGCTCTGTGGGATCTTCTAACATCCAAAGGCATCAATATTATCAAGATAAAGCAGATCCGATGAGTTTTTATTTTTCGCCCTACCCGCGACTGGTCCAAATTTTCCAAAATATGACCAAATTGATTTCTTCAAAATTGCCCCCGAGACCCCCCCCAATTCAGCCGTCTCCGCTCTGTGGGATCTTCTAACATCCAAAGGCATCAATATTATCAAGATAAAGCAGATCCGATGAGTTTTTATTTTTCGCCCTACCCGCGACTGGTCCAAATTTTCCAAAATATGACCAAATTGATTTCTTCAAAATTGCCCCCGAGACCCCCCCCAATTCAGCCGTCTCCGCTCTGTGGGATCTTCTAACATCCAAAGGCATCAATATTATCAAGATAAAGCAGATCCGATGAGTTTTTATTTTTCGCCCTACCCGCGACTGGTCCAAATTTTCCAAAATATGACCAAATTGATTTCTTCAAAATTGCCCCCGAGACCCCCCCCAATTCAGCCGTCTCCGCTCTGTGGGATCTTCTAACATCCAAAGGCATCAATATTATCAAGATAAAGCAGATCCGATGAGTTTTTATTTTTCGCCCTACCCGCGACTGGTCCAAATTTTCCAAAATATGACCAAATTGATTTCTTCAAAATTGCCCCCGAGACCCCCCCCAATTCAGCCGTCTCCGCTCTGTGGGATCTTCTAACATCCAAAGGCATCAATATTATCAAGATAAAGCAGATCCGATGAGTTTTTATTTTTCGCCCTACCCGCGACTGGTCCAAATTTTCCAAAATATGACCAAATTGATTTCTTCAAAATTGCCCCCGAGACCCCCCCCAATTCAGCCGTCTCCGCTCTGTGGGATCTTCTAACATCCAAAGGCATCAATATTATCAAGATAAAGCAGATCCGATGAGTTTTTATTTTTCGCCCTACCCGCGACTGGTCCAAATTTTCCAAAATATGACCAAATTGATTTCTTCAAAATTGCCCCCGAGACCCCCCCCAATTCAGCCGTCTCCGCTCTGTGGGATCTTCTAACATCCAAAGGCATCAATATTATCAAGATAAAGCAGATCCGATGAGTTTTTATTTTTCGCCCTACCCGCGACTGGTCCAAATTTTCCAAAATATGACCAAATTGATTTCTTCAAAATTGCCCCCGAGACCCCCCCCAATTCAGCCGTCTCCGCTCTGTGGGATCTTCTAACATCCAAAGGCATCAATATTATCAAGATAAAGCAGATCCGATGAGTTTTTATTTTTCGCCCTACCCGCGACTGGTCCAAATTTTCCAAAATATGACCAAATTGATTTCTTCAAAATTGCCCCCGAGACCCCCCCCAATTCAGCCGTCTCCGCTCTGTGGGATCTTCTAACATCCAAAGGCATCAATATTATCAAGATAAAGCAGATCCGATGAGTTTTTATTTTTCGCCCTACCCGCGACTGGTCCAAATTTTCCAAAATATGACCAAATTGATTTCTTCAAAATTGCCCCCGAGACCCCCCCCAATTCAGCCGTCTCCGCTCTGTGGGATCTTCTAACATCCAAAGGCATCAATATTATCAAGATAAAGCAGATCCGATGAGTTTTTATTTTTCGCCCTACCCGCGACTGGTCCAAATTTTCCAAAATATGACCAAATTGATTTCTTCAAAATTGCCCCCGAGACCCCCCCCAATTCAGCCGTCTCCGCTCTGTGGGATCTTCTAACATCCAAAGGCATCAATATTATCAAGATAAAGCAGATCCGATGAGTTTTTATTTTTCGCCCTACCCGCGACTGGTCCAAATTTTCCAAAATATGACCAAATTGATTTCTTCAAAATTGCCCCCGAGACCCCCCCCAATTCAGCCGTCTCCGCTCTGTGGGATCTTCTAACATCCAAAGGCATCAATATTATCAAGATAAAGCAGATCCGATGAGTTTTTATTTTTCGCCCTACCCGCGACTGGTCCAAATTTTCCAAAATATGACCAAATTGATTTCTTCAAAATTGCCCCCGAGACCCCCCCCAATTCAGCCGTCTCCGCTCTGTGGGATCTTCTAACATCCAAAGGCATCAATATTATCAAGATAAAGCAGATCCGATGAGTTTTTATTTTTCGCCCTACCCGCGACTGGTCCAAATTTTCCAAAATATGACCAAATTGATTTCTTCAAAATTGCCCCCGAGACCCCCCCCAATTCAGCCGTCTCCGCTCTGTGGGATCTTCTAACATCCAAAGGCATCAATATTATCAAGATAAAGCAGATCCGATGAGTTTTTATTTTTCGCCCTACCCGCGACTGGTCCAAATTTTCCAAAATATGACCAAATTGATTTCTTCAAAATTGCCCCCGAGACCCCCCCCAATTCAGCCGTCTCCGCTCTGTGGGATCTTCTAACATCCAAAGGCATCAATATTATCAAGATAAAGCAGATCCGATGAGTTTTTATTTTTCGCCCTACCCGCGACTGGTCCAAATTTTCCAAAATATGACCAAATTGATTTCTTCAAAATTGCCCCCGAGACCCCCCCCAATTCAGCCGTCTCCGCTCTGTGGGATCTTCTAACATCCAAAGGCATCAATATTATCAAGATAAAGCAGATCCGATGAGTTTTTATTTTTCGCCCTACCCGCGACTGGTCCAAATTTTCCAAAATATGACCAAATTGATTTCTTCAAAATTGCCCCCGAGACCCCCCCCAATTCAGCCGTCTCCGCTCTGTGGGATCTTCTAACATCCAAAGGCATCAATATTATCAAGATAAAGCAGATCCGATGAGTTTTTATTTTTCGCCCTACCCGCGACTGGTCCAAATTTTCCAAAATATGACCAAATTGATTTCTTCAAAATTGCCCCCGAGACCCCCCCCAATTCAGCCGTCTCCGCTCTGTGGGATCTTCTAACATCCAAAGGCATCAATATTATCAAGATAAAGCAGATCCGATGAGTTTTTATTTTTCGCCCTACCCGCGACTGGTCCAAATTTTCCAAAATATGACCAAATTGATTTCTTCAAAATTGCCCCCGAGACCCCCCCCAATTCAGCCGTCTCCGCTCTGTGGGATCTTCTAACATCCAAAGGCATCAATATTATCAAGATAAAGCAGATCCGATGAGTTTTTATTTTTCGCCCTACCCGCGACTGGTCCAAATTTTCCAAAATATGACCAAATTGATTTCTTCAAAATTGCCCCCGAGACCCCCCCCAATTCAGCCGTCTCCGCTCTGTGGGATCTTCTAACATCCAAAGGCATCAATATTATCAAGATAAAGCAGATCCGATGAGTTTTTATTTTTCGCCCTACCCGCGACTGGTCCAAATTTTCCAAAATATGACCAAATTGATTTCTTCAAAATTGCCCCCGAGACCCCCCCCAATTCAGCCGTCTCCGCTCTGTGGGATCTTCTAACATCCAAAGGCATCAATATTATCAAGATAAAGCAGATCCGATGAGTTTTTATTTTTCGCCCTACCCGCGACTGGTCCAAATTTTCCAAAATATGACCAAATTGATTTCTTCAAAATTGCCCCCGAGACCCCCCCCAATTCAGCCGTCTCCGCTCTGTGGGATCTTCTAACATCCAAAGGCATCAATATTATCAAGATAAAGCAGATCCGATGAGTTTTTATTTTTCGCCCTACCCGCGACTGGTCCAAATTTTCCAAAATATGACCAAATTGATTTCTTCAAAATTGCCCCCGAGACCCCCCCCAATTCAGCCGTCTCCGCTCTGTGGGATCTTCTAACATCCAAAGGCATCAATATTATCAAGATAAAGCAGATCCGATGAGTTTTTATTTTTCGCCCTACCCGCGACTGGTCCAAATTTTCCAAAATATGACCAAATTGATTTCTTCAAAATTGCCCCCGAGACCCCCCCCAATTCAGCCGTCTCCGCTCTGTGGGATCTTCTAACATCCAAAGGCATCAATATTATCAAGATAAAGCAGATCCGATGAGTTTTTATTTTTCGCCCTACCCGCGACTGGTCCAAATTTTCCAAAATATGACCAAATTGATTTCTTCAAAATTGCCCCCGAGACCCCCCCCAATTCAGCCGTCTCCGCTCTGTGGGATCTTCTAACATCCAAAGGCATCAATATTATCAAGATAAAGCAGATCCGATGAGTTTTTATTTTTCGCCCTACCCGCGACTGGTCCAAATTTTCCAAAATATGACCAAATTGATTTCTTCAAAATTGCCCCCGAGACCCCCCCCAATTCAGCCGTCTCCGCTCTGTGGGATCTTCTAACATCCAAAGGCATCAATATTATCAAGATAAAGCAGATCCGATGAGTTTTTATTTTTCGCCCTACCCGCGACTGGTCCAAATTTTCCAAAATATGACCAAATTGATTTCTTCAAAATTGCCCCCGAGACCCCCCCCAATTCAGCCGTCTCCGCTCTGTGGGATCTTCTAACATCCAAAGGCATCAATATTATCAAGATAAAGCAGATCCGATGAGTTTTTATTTTTCGCCCTACCCGCGACTGGTCCAAATTTTCCAAAATATGACCAAATTGATTTCTTCAAAATTGCCCCCGAGACCCCCCCCAATTCAGCCGTCTCCGCTCTGTGGGATCTTCTAACATCCAAAGGCATCAATATTATCAAGATAAAGCAGATCCGATGAGTTTTTATTTTTCGCCCTACCCGCGACTGGTCCAAATTTTCCAAAATATGACCAAATTGATTTCTTCAAAATTGCCCCCGAGACCCCCCCCAATTCAGCCGTCTCCGCTCTGTGGGATCTTCTAACATCCAAAGGCATCAATATTATCAAGATAAAGCAGATCCGATGAGTTTTTATTTTTCGCCCTACCCGCGACTGGTCCAAATTTTCCAAAATATGACCAAATTGATTTCTTCAAAATTGCCCCCGAGACCCCCCCCAATTCAGCCGTCTCCGCTCTGTGGGATCTTCTAACATCCAAAGGCATCAATATTATCAAGATAAAGCAGATCCGATGAGTTTTTATTTTTCGCCCTACCCGCGACTGGTCCAAATTTTCCAAAATATGACCAAATTGATTTCTTCAAAATTGCCCCCGAGACCCCCCCCAATTCAGCCGTCTCCGCTCTGTGGGATCTTCTAACATCCAAAGGCATCAATATTATCAAGATAAAGCAGATCCGATGAGTTTTTATTTTTCGCCCTACCCGCGACTGGTCCAAATTTTCCAAAATATGACCAAATTGATTTCTTCAAAATTGCCCCCGAGACCCCCCCCAATTCAGCCGTCTCCGCTCTGTGGGATCTTCTAACATCCAAAGGCATCAATATTATCAAGATAAAGCAGATCCGATGAGTTTTTATTTTTCGCCCTACCCGCGACTGGTCCAAATTTTCCAAAATATGACCAAATTGATTTCTTCAAAATTGCCCCCGAGACCCCCCCCAATTCAGCCGTCTCCGCTCTGTGGGATCTTCTAACATCCAAAGGCATCAATATTATCAAGATAAAGCAGATCCGATGAGTTTTTATTTTTCGCCCTACCCGCGACTGGTCCAAATTTTCCAAAATATGACCAAATTGATTTCTTCAAAATTGCCCCCGAGACCCCCCCCAATTCAGCCGTCTCCGCTCTGTGGGATCTTCTAACATCCAAAGGCATCAATATTATCAAGATAAAGCAGATCCGATGAGTTTTTATTTTTCGCCCTACCCGCGACTGGTCCAAATTTTCCAAAATATGACCAAATTGATTTCTTCAAAATTGCCCCCGAGACCCCCCCCAATTCAGCCGTCTCCGCTCTGTGGGATCTTCTAACATCCAAAGGCATCAATATTATCAAGATAAAGCAGATCCGATGAGTTTTTATTTTTCGCCCTACCCGCGACTGGTCCAAATTTTCCAAAATATGACCAAATTGATTTCTTCAAAATTGCCCCCAGATAAAGCAGATCCGATGAGTTTTTATTTTTCGCCCTACCCGCGACTGGTCCAAATTTTCCAAAATATGACCAAATTGATTTCTTTACCCCCCAATTCAGCCGTCTCCGCTCTGTGGGATCTTCTAACATCCAAAGGCATCAATATTATCAAGATAAAGCAGATCCGATGAGTTTTTATTTTTCGCCCTACCCGCGACTGGTCCAAATTTTCCAAAATATGACCAAATTGATTTCTTCAAAATTGCCCCCGAGACCCCCCCCAATTCAGCCGTCTCCGCTCTGTGGGATCTTCTAACATCCAAAGGCATCAATATTATCAAGATAAAGCAGATCCGATGAGTTTTTATTTTTCGCCCTACCCGCGACTGGTCCAAATTTTCCAAAATATGACCAAATTGATTTCTTCAAAATTGCCCCCGAGACCCCCCCCAATTCAGCCGTCTCCGCTCTGTGGGATCTTCTAACATCCAAAGGCATCAATATTATCAAGATAAAGCAGATCCGATGAGTTTTTATTTTTCGCCCTACCCGCGACTGGTCCAAATTTTCCAAAATATGACCAAATTGATTTCTTCAAAATTGCCCCCGAGACCCCCCCCAATTCAGCCGTCTCCGCTCTGTGGGATCTTCTAACATCCAAAGGCATCAATATTATCAAGATAAAGCAGATCCGATGAGTTTTTATTTTTCGCCCTACCCGCGACTGGTCCAAATTTTCCAAAATATGACCAAATTGATTTCTTCAAAATTGCCCCCGAGACCCCCCCCAATTCAGCCGTCTCCGCTCTGTGGGATCTTCTAACATCCAAAGGCATCAATATTATCAAGATAAAGCAGATCCGATGAGTTTTTATTTTTCGCCCTACCCGCGACTGGTCCAAATTTTCCAAAATATGACCAAATTGATTTCTTCAAAATTGCCCCCGAGACCCCCCCCAATTCAGCCGTCTCCGCTCTGTGGGATCTTCTAACATCCAAAGGCATCAATATTATCAAGATAAAGCAGATCCGATGAGTTTTTATTTTTCGCCCTACCCGCGACTGGTCCAAATTTTCCAAAATATGACCAAATTGATTTCTTCAAAATTGCCCCCGAGACCCCCCCCAATTCAGCCGTCTCCGCTCTGTGGGATCTTCTAACATCCAAAGGCATCAATATTATCAAGATAAAGCAGATCCGATGAGTTTTTATTTTTCGCCCTACCCGCGACTGGTCCAAATTTTCCAAAATATGACCAAATTGATTTCTTCAAAATTGCCCCCGAGACCCCCCCCAATTCAGCCGTCTCCGCTCTGTGGGATCTTCTAACATCCAAAGGCATCAATATTATCAAGATAAAGCAGATCCGATGAGTTTTTATTTTTCGCCCTACCCGCGACTGGTCCAAATTTTCCAAAATATGACCAAATTGATTTCTTCAAAATTGCCCCCGAGACCCCCCCCAATTCAGCCGTCTCCGCTCTGTGGGATCTTCTAACATCCAAAGGCATCAATATTATCAAGATAAAGCAGATCCGATGAGTTTTTATTTTTCGCCCTACCCGCGACTGGTCCAAATTTTCCAAAATATGACCAAATTGATTTCTTCAAAATTGCCCCCGAGACCCCCCCCAATTCAGCCGTCTCCGCTCTGTGGGATCTTCTAACATCCAAAGGCATCAATATTATCAAGATAAAGCAGATCCGATGAGTTTTTATTTTTCGCCCTACCCGCGACTGGTCCAAATTTTCCAAAATATGACCAAATTGATTTCTTCAAAATTGCCCCCGAGACCCCCCCCAATTCAGCCGTCTCCGCTCTGTGGGATCTTCTAACATCCAAAGGCATCAATATTATCAAGATAAAGCAGATCCGATGAGTTTTTATTTTTCGCCCTACCCGCGACTGGTCCAAATTTTCCAAAATATGACCAAATTGATTTCTTCAAAATTGCCCCCGAGACCCCCCCCAATTCAGCCGTCTCCGCTCTGTGGGATCTTCTAACATCCAAAGGCATCAATATTATCAAGATAAAGCAGATCCGATGAGTTTTTATTTTTCGCCCTACCCGCGACTGGTCCAAATTTTCCAAAATATGACCAAATTGATTTCTTCAAAATTGCCCCCGAGACCCCCCCCAATTCAGCCGTCTCCGCTCTGTGGGATCTTCTAACATCCAAAGGCATCAATATTATCAAGATAAAGCAGATCCGATGAGTTTTTATTTTTCGCCCTACCCGCGACTGGTCCAAATTTTCCAAAATATGACCAAATTGATTTCTTCAAAATTGCCCCCGAGACCCCCCCCAATTCAGCCGTCTCCGCTCTGTGGGATCTTCTAACATCCAAAGGCATCAATATTATCAAGATAAAGCAGATCCGATGAGTTTTTATTTTTCGCCCTACCCGCGACTGGTCCAAATTTTCCAAAATATGACCAAATTGATTTCTTCAAAATTGCCCCCGAGACCCCCCCCAATTCAGCCGTCTCCGCTCTGTGGGATCTTCTAACATCCAAAGGCATCAATATTATCAAGATAAAGCAGATCCGATGAGTTTTTATTTTTCGCCCTACCCGCGACTGGTCCAAATTTTCCAAAATATGACCAAATTGATTTCTTCAAAATTGCCCCCGAGGAGACCCCCCCCAATTCAGCCGTCTCCGCTCTGTGGGATCTTCTAACATCCAAAGGCATCAATATTATCAAGATAAAGCAGATCCGATGAGTTTTTATTTTTCGCCCTACCCGCGACTGGTCCAAATTTTCCAAAATATGACCAAATTGATTTCTTCAAAATTGCCCCCGAGACCCCCCCCAATTCAGCCGTCTCCGCTCTGTGGGATCTTCTAACATCCAAAGGCATCAATATTATCAAGATAAAGCAGATCCGATGAGTTTTTATTTTTCGCCCTACCCGCGACTGGTCCAAATTTTCCAAAATATGACCAAATTGATTTCTTCAAAATTGCCCCCGAGACCCCCCCCAATTCAGCCGTCTCCGCTCTGTGGGATCTTCTAACATCCAAAGGCATCAATATTATCAAGATAAAGCAGATCCGATGAGTTTTTATTTTTCGCCCTACCCGCGACTGGTCCAAATTTTCCAAAATATGACCAAATTGATTTCTTCAAAATTGCCCCCGAGACCCCCCCCAATTCAGCCGTCTCCGCTCTGTGGGATCTTCTAACATCCAAAGGCATCAATATTATCAAGATAAAGCAGATCCGATGAGTTTTTATTTTTCGCCCTACCCGCGACTGGTCCAAATTTTCCAAAATATGACCAAATTGATTTCTTCAAAATTGCCCCCGAGACCCCCCCCAATTCAGCCGTCTCCGCTCTGTGGGATCTTCTAACATCCAAAGGCATCAATATTATCAAGATAAAGCAGATCCGATGAGTTTTTATTTTTCGCCCTACCCGCGACTGGTCCAAATTTTCCAAAATATGACCAAATTGATTTCTTCAAAATTGCCCCCGAGACCCCCCCCAATTCAGCCGTCTCCGCTCTGTGGGATCTTCTAACATCCAAAGGCATCAATATTATCAAGATAAAGCAGATCCGATGAGTTTTTATTTTTCGCCCTACCCGCGACTGGTCCAAATTTTCCAAAATATGACCAAATTGATTTCTTCAAAATTGCCCCCGAGACCCCCCCCAATTCAGCCGTCTCCGCTCTGTGGGATCTTCTAACATCCAAAGGCATCAATATTATCAAGATAAAGCAGATCCGATGAGTTTTTATTTTTCGCCCTACCCGCGACTGGTCCAAATTTTCCAAAATATGACCAAATTGATTTCTTCAAAATTGCCCCCGAGACCCCCCCCAATTCAGCCGTCTCCGGTCTGTGGGATCTTCTAACATCCAAAGGCATCAATATTATCAAGATAAAGCAGATCCGATGAGTTTTTATTTTTCGCCCTACCCGCGACTGGTCCAAATTTTCCAAAATATGACCAAATTGATTTCTTCAAAATTGCCCCCGAGACCCCCCCCAATTCAGCCGTCTCCGCTCTGTGGGATCTTCTAACATCCAAAGGCATCAATATTATCAAGATAAAGCAGATCCGATGAGTTTTTATTTTTCGCCCTACCCGCGACTGGTCCAAATTTTCCAAAATATGACCAAATTGATTTCTTCAAAATTGCCCCCGAGACCCCCCCCAATTCAGCCGTCTCCGCTCTGTGGGATCTTCTAACATCCAAAGGCATCAATATTATCAAGATAAAGCAGATCCGATGAGTTTTTATTTTTCGCCCTACCCGCGACTGGTCCAAATTTTCCAAAATATGACCAAATTGATTTCTTCAAAATTGCCCCCGAGACCCCCCCCAATTCAGCCGTCTCCGCTCTGTGGGATCTTCTAACATCCAAAGGCATCAATATTATCAAGATAAAGCAGATCCGATGAGTTTTTATTTTTCGCCCTACCCGCGACTGGTCCAAATTTTCCAAAATATGACCAAATTGATTTCTTCAAAATTGCCCCCGAGACCCCCCCCAATTCAGCCGTCTCCGCTCTGTGGGATCTTCTAACATCCAAAGGCATCAATATTATCAAGATAAAGCAGATCCGATGAGTTTTTATTTTTCGCCCTACCCGCGACTGGTCCAAATTTTCCAAAATATGACCAAATTGATTTCTTCAAAATTGCCCCCGAGACCCCCCCCAATTCAGCCGTCTCCGCTCTGTGGGATCTTCTAACATCCAAAGGCATCAATATTATCAAGATAAAGCAGATCCGATGAGTTTTTATTTTTCGCCCTACCCGCGACTGGTCCAAATTTTCCAAAATATGACCAAATTGATTTCTTCAAAATTGCCCCCGAGACCCCCCCCAATTCAGCCGTCTCCGCTCTGTGGGATCTTCTAACATCCAAAGGCATCAATATTATCAAGATAAAGCAGATCCGATGAGTTTTTATTTTTCGCCCTACCCGCGACTGGTCCAAATTTTCCAAAATATGACCAAATTGATTTCTTCAAAATTGCCCCCGAGACCCCCCCCAATTCAGCCGTCTCCGCTCTGTGGGATCTTCTAACATCCAAAGGCATCAATATTATCAAGATAAAGCAGATCCGATGAGTTTTTATTTTTCGCCCTACCCGCGACTGGTCCAAATTTTCCAAAATATGACCAAATTGATTTCTTCAAAATTGCCCCCGAGACCCCCCCCAATTCAGCCGTCTCCGCTCTGTGGGATCTTCTAACATCCAAAGGCATCAATATTATCAAGATAAAGCAGATCCGATGAGTTTTTATTTTTCGCCCTACCCGCGACTGGTCCAAATTTTCCAAAATATGACCAAATTGATTTCTTCAAAATTGCCCCCGAGACCCCCCCCAATTCAGCCGTCTCCGCTCTGTGGGATCTTCTAACATCCAAAGGCATCAATATTATCAAGATAAAGCAGATCCGATGAGTTTTTATTTTTCGCCCTACCCGCGACTGGTCCAAATTTTCCAAAATATGACCAAATTGATTTCTTCAAAATTGCCCCCGAGACCCCCCCCAATTCAGCCGTCTCCGCTCTGTGGGATCTTCTAACATCCAAAGGCATCAATATTATCAAGATAAAGCAGATCCGATGAGTTTTTATTTTTCGCCCTACCCGCGACTGGTCCAAATTTTCCAAAATATGACCAAATTGATTTCTTCAAAATTGCCCCCGAGACCCCCCCCAATTCAGCCGTCTCCGCTCTGTGGGATCTTCTAACATCCAAAGGCATCAATATTATCAAGATAAAGCAGATCCGATGAGTTTTTATTTTTCGCCCTACCCGCGACTGGTCCAAATTTTCCAAAATATGACCAAATTGATTTCTTCAAAATTGCCCCCGAGACCCCCCCCAATTCAGCCGTCTCCGCTCTGTGGGATCTTCTAACATCCAAAGGCATCAATATTATCAAGATAAAGCAGATCCGATGAGTTTTTATTTTTCGCCCTACCCGCGACTGGTCCAAATTTTCCAAAATATGACCAAATTGATTTCTTCAAAATTGCCCCCGAGACCCCCCCCAATTCAGCCGTCTCCGCTCTGTGGGATCTTCTAACATCCAAAGGCATCAATATTATCAAGATAAAGCAGATCCGATGAGTTTTTATTTTTCGCCCTACCCGCGACTGGTCCAAATTTTCCAAAATATGACCAAATTGATTTCTTCAAAATTGCCCCCGAGACCCCCCCCAATTCAGCCGTCTCCGCTCTGTGGGATCTTCTAACATCCAAAGGCATCAATATTATCAAGATAAAGCAGATCCGATGAGTTTTTATTTTTCGCCCTACCCGCGACTGGTCCAAATTTTCCAAAATATGACCAAATTGATTTCTTCAAAATTGCCCCCGAGACCCCCCCCAATTCAGCCGTCTCCGCTCTGTGGGATCTTCTAACATCCAAAGGCATCAATATTATCAAGATAAAGCAGATCCGATGAGTTTTTATTTTTCGCCCTACCCGCGACTGGTCCAAATTTTCCAAAATATGACCAAATTGATTTCTTCAAAATTGCCCCCGAGACCCCCCCCAATTCAGCCGTCTCCGCTCTGTGGGATCTTCTAACATCCAAAGGCATCAATATTATCAAGATAAAGCAGATCCGATGAGTTTTTATTTTTCGCCCTACCCGCGACTGGTCCAAATTTTCCAAAATATGACCAAATTGATTTCTTCAAAATTGCCCCCGAGACCCCCCCCAATTCAGCCGTCTCCGCTCTGTGGGATCTTCTAACATCCAAAGGCATCAATATTATCAAGATAAAGCAGATCCGATGAGTTTTTATTTTTCGCCCTACCCGCGACTGGTCCAAATTTTCCAAAATATGACCAAATTGATTTCTTCAAAATTGCCCCCGAGACCCCCCCCAATTCA
>NW_026974467.1:0-18544 GCF_037042905.1 Lytechinus pictus | reverse complement strand
TACATACATTCCTAGGCTACACAGACCTATACTTACTAACTTTACCTGATGTAGCCCTGCTAGCCATTAAATCCATTTTTTTGCACCACTTGATGACTAAACATATTGATATCAGTGAGAAATTGTTTGATACTGAAGAGTTTGGCCAGGTATTCCATCCACTACTAGAGATTTCCCATATTACTTAAAGGTGTCACGCGCGTAAAACATTCCCCATAGACTTGTGTGTTAAAATGGCACTTTTGAAAAATTCATAAAAAATAAATGTGAAATTAGAGGGTGGAATGTTTACTACCAATGGATAGGATATATATCTGACATTCCAAATCTGACCAGGAAAGGGTACCGTAGCCAGCTCATTTTAAAAATAAATCGCCATTTATGAAGATAACTATGAATCGATCGAATTCATCAACTTAAACAGTAAAATAGCCCTAATTATTCCGCCAGTCAAAAAATAGTTCCAAGTCACTTATTTATCTTCCCAATTTGGGCGAAGTAAGTTCGGTAGTTACCATTTCTAGAATCAGTGTTAGATTTTGAATCACTTTCATACATTTTTGTCAATCAGCAATATCAAATTGACAAAAATTCGAATGGGTTGGGTCGAACGAATATCTTTAGCCCTCCTGATGTAATTAGGCTCGTGGGACCTATATTATATGACCTATGTATTTTATTTTTTTGAATAGCTACTTTGCTATTCTTTTATATCTGTACACTCACACTAGTACAAAGAAATGCATTGAAAATGACTATTTTCTATGCAATCACCCATTTTAATGTGTTACCCATACATGTTATTTTCACTGTATATGGATGTATACAAATCCTACCTGCATATAGCCCAACAGTGAATGCAATGACAATATAGGTCCCTATTAATTGTAATATAAAGGTGTATGTAAATTATGTGTAGATATCAGGATAACAGAATTGCCCCAAACATAAATACCAAATATACATGAGATTGGATGAGGAAACAATAAAAGAATGAGATACTACTTTAGTATATTTGCATTTGACCTATTCAAAATCTTGCTATAGGGCTGTTGCCTCTCAGATGTAAGAAGGAAGAGATACATAAATAGATAGAGAGAGAGAGAGAGAGAGAGAGAGAAAGATACTTTTATAGATGGCATGGCTTAATAAAGGGGGGGGGGGCTATACTAAGATTGCAGCACACAGCCACCCCCTCCCTCCTTAGTTGAGCACTATTAGATACCTTACCTCACTCTGTGCCCTTTTCTATATACCTTCTTGAAGGTACCACTCTAGTTCTCTTCAGTAAAGTTCTCAAAGTTCTATCTCCTCTCTACCTACCCCCTTCCTAAGAACAATTTCAACATGAGCAATTTCTAAAGGTCTTTCTAATGCTAAGTAGGTGATGTACACTAACACAAAACAATGATATTAATCAGAACATAAAGAGGCCTTGACTCTATACATTGACCAATCTACATACATTCCTAGGCTACACAGACCTATACTTACTAACTTTACCTGATGTAGCCCTGCTAGCCATTAAATCCATTTTTTTGCACCACTTGATGACTAAACATATTGATATCAGTGAGAAATTGTTTGATACTGAAGAGTTTGGCCAGGTATTCCATCCACTACTAGAGATTTCCCATATTACTTATATTATATGACCTATGTATTTTATTTTTTTGAATAGCTACTTTGCTATTCTTTTATATCTGTACACTCACACTAGTACAAAGAAATGCATTGAAAATGACTATTTTCTATGCAATCACCCATTTTAATGTGTTACCCATACATGTTATTTTCACTGTATATGGATGTATACAAATCCTACCTGCATATAGCCCAACAGTGAATGCAATGACAATATAGGTCCCTATTAATTGTAATATAAAGGTGTATGTAAATTATGTGTAGATATCAGGATAACAGAATTGCCCCAAACATAAATACCAAATATACATGAGATTGGATGAGGAAACAATAAAAGAATGAGATACTACTTTAGTATATTTGCATTTGACCTATTCAAAATCTTGCTATAGGGCTGTTGCCTCTCAGATGTAAGAAGGAAGAGATACATAAATAGATAGAGAGAGAGAGAGAGAGAGAGAGAGAAAGATACTTTTATAGATGGCATGGCTTAATAAAGGGGGGGGGGCTATACTAAGATTGCAGCACACAGCCACCCCCTCCCTCCTTAGTTGAGCACTATTAGATACCTTACCTCACTCTGTGCCCTTTTCTATATACCTTCTTGAAGGTACCACTCTAGTTCTCTTCAGTAAAGTTCTCAAAGTTCTATCTCCTCTCTACCTACCCCCTTCCTAAGAACAATTTCAACATGAGCAATTTCTAAAGGTCTTTCTAATGCTAAGTAGGTGATGTACACTAACACAAAACAATGATATTAATCAGAACATAAAGAGGCCTTGACTCTATACATTGACCAATCTACATACATTCCTAGGCTACACAGACCTATACTTACTAACTTTACCTGATGTAGCCCTGCTAGCCATTAAATCCATTTTTTTGCACCACTTGATGACTAAACATATTGATATCAGTGAGAAATTGTTTGATACTGAAGAGTTTGGCCAGGTATTCCATCCACTACTAGAGATTTCCCATATTACTTAAAGGTGTCACGCGCGTAAAACATTCCCCATAGACTTGTGTGTTAAAATGGCACTTTTGAAAAATTCATAAAAAATAAATGTGAAATTAGAGGGTGGAATGTTTACTACCAATGGATAGGATATATATCTGACATTCCAAATCTGACCAGGAAAGGGTACCGTAGCCAGCTCATTTTAAAAATAAATCGCCATTTATGAAGATAACTATGAATCGATCGAATTCATCAACTTAAACAGTAAAATAGCCCTAATTATTCCGCCAGTCAAAAAATAGTTCCAAGTCACTTATTTATCTTCCCAATTTGGGCGAAGTAAGTTCGGTAGTTACCATTTCTAGAATCAGTGTTAGATTTTGAATCACTTTCATACATTTTTGTCAATCAGCAATATCAAATTGACAAAAATTCGAATGGGTTGGGTCGAACGAATATCTTTAGCCCTCCTGATGTAATTAGGCTCGTGGGACCTATATTATATGACCTATGTATTTTATTTTTTTGAATAGCTACTTTGCTATTCTTTTATATCTGTACACTCACACTAGTACAAAGAAATGCATTGAAAATGACTATTTTCTATGCAATCACCCATTTTAATGTGTTACCCATACATGTTATTTTCACTGTATATGGATGTATACAAATCCTACCTGCATATAGCCCAACAGTGAATGCAATGACAATATAGGTCCCTATTAATTGTAATATAAAGGTGTATGTAAATTATGTGTAGATATCAGGATAACAGAATTGCCCCAAACATAAATACCAAATATACATGAGATTGGATGAGGAAACAATAAAAGAATGAGATACTACTTTAGTATATTTGCATTTGACCTATTCAAAATCTTGCTATAGGGCTGTTGCCTCTCAGATGTAAGAAGGAAGAGATACATAAATAGATAGAGAGAGAGAGAGAGAGAGAGAGAGAAAGATACTTTTATAGATGGCATGGCTTAATAAAGGGGGGGGGGGCTATACTAAGATTGCAGCACACAGCCACCCCCTCCCTCCTTAGTTGAGCACTATTAGATACCTTACCTCACTCTGTGCCCTTTTCTATATACCTTCTTGAAGGTACCACTCTAGTTCTCTTCAGTAAAGTTCTCAAAGTTCTATCTCCTCTCTACCTACCCCCTTCCTAAGAACAATTTCAACATGAGCAATTTCTAAAGGTCTTTCTAATGCTAAGTAGGTGATGTACACTAACACAAAACAATGATATTAATCAGAACATAAAGAGGCCTTGACTCTATACATTGACCAATCTACATACATTCCTAGGCTACACAGACCTATACTTACTAACTTTACCTGATGTAGCCCTGCTAGCCATTAAATCCATTTTTTTGCACCACTTGATGACTAAACATATTGATATCAGTGAGAAATTGTTTGATACTGAAGAGTTTGGCCAGGTATTCCATCCACTACTAGAGATTTCCCATATTACTTAAAGGTGTCACGCGCGTAAAACATTCCCCATAGACTTGTGTGTTAAAATGGCACTTTTGAAAAATTCATAAAAAATAAATGTGAAATTAGAGGGTGGAATGTTTACTACCAATGGATAGGATATATATCTGACATTCCAAATCTGACCAGGAAAGGGTACCGTAGCCAGCTCATTTTAAAAATAAATCGCCATTTATGAAGATAACTATGAATCGATCGAATTCATCAACTTAAACAGTAAAATAGCCCTAATTATTCCGCCAGTCAAAAAATAGTTCCAAGTCACTTATTTATCTTCCCAATTTGGGCGAAGTAAGTTCGGTAGTTACCATTTCTAGAATCAGTGTTAGATTTTGAATCACTTTCATACATTTTTGTCAATCAGCAATATCAAATTGACAAAAATTCGAATGGGTTGGGTCGAACGAATATCTTTAGCCCTCCTGATGTAATTAGGCTCGTGGGACCTATATTATATGACCTATGTATTTTATTTTTTTGAATAGCTACTTTGCTATTCTTTTATATCTGTACACTCACACTAGTACAAAGAAATGCATTGAAAATGACTATTTTCTATGCAATCACCCATTTTAATGTGTTACCCATACATGTTATTTTCACTGTATATGGATGTATACAAATCCTACCTGCATATAGCCCAACAGTGAATGCAATGACAATATAGGTCCCTATTAATTGTAATATAAAGGTGTATGTAAATTATGTGTAGATATCAGGATAACAGAATTGCCCCAAACATAAATACCAAATATACATGAGATTGGATGAGGAAACAATAAAAGAATGAGATACTACTTTAGTATATTTGCATTTGACCTATTCAAAATCTTGCTATAGGGCTGTTGCCTCTCAGATGTAAGAAGGAAGAGATACATAAATAGATAGAGAGAGAGAGAGAGAGAGAGAGAGAAAGATACTTTTATAGATGGCATGGCTTAATAAAGGGGGGGGGGGGCTATACTAAGATTGCAGCACACAGCCACCCCCTCCCTCCTTAGTTGAGCACTATTAGATACCTTACCTCACTCTGTGCCCTTTTCTATATACCTTCTTGAAGGTACCACTCTAGTTCTCTTCAGTAAAGTTCTCAAAGTTCTATCTCCTCTCTACCTACCCCCTTCCTAAGAACAATTTCAACATGAGCAATTTCTAAAGGTCTTTCTAATGCTAAGTAGGTGATGTACACTAACACAAAACAATGATATTAATCAGAACATAAAGAGGCCTTGACTCTATACATTGACCAATCTACATACATTCCTAGGCTACACAGACCTATACTTACTAACTTTACCTGATGTAGCCCTGCTAGCCATTAAATCCATTTTTTTGCACCACTTGATGACTAAACATATTGATATCAGTGAGAAATTGTTTGATACTGAAGAGTTTGGCCAGGTATTCCATCCACTACTAGAGATTTCCCATATTACTTAAAGGTGTCACGCGCGTAAAACATTCCCCATAGACTTGTGTGTTAAAATGGCACTTTTGAAAAATTCATAAAAAATAAATGTGAAATTAGAGGGTGGAATGTTTACTACCAATGGATAGGATATATATCTGACATTCCAAATCTGACCAGGAAAGGGTACCGTAGCCAGCTCATTTTAAAAATAAATCGCCATTTATGAAGATAACTATGAATCGATCGAATTCATCAACTTAAACAGTAAAATAGCCCTAATTATTCCGCCAGTCAAAAAATAGTTCCAAGTCACTTATTTATCTTCCCAATTTGGGCGAAGTAAGTTCGGTAGTTACCATTTCTAGAATCAGTGTTAGATTTTGAATCACTTTCATACATTTTTGTCAATCAGCAATATCAAATTGACAAAAATTCGAATGGGTTGGGTCGAACGAATATCTTTAGCCCTCCTGATGTAATTAGGCTCGTGGGACCTATATTATATGACCTATGTATTTTATTTTTTTGAATAGCTACTTTGCTATTCTTTTATATCTGTACACTCACACTAGTACAAAGAAATGCATTGAAAATGACTATTTTCTATGCAATCACCCATTTTAATGTGTTACCCATACATGTTATTTTCACTGTATATGGATGTATACAAATCCTACCTGCATATAGCCCAACAGTGAATGCAATGACAATATAGGTCCCTATTAATTGTAATATAAAGGTGTATGTAAATTATGTGTAGATATCAGGATAACAGAATTGCCCCAAACATAAATACCAAATATACATGAGATTGGATGAGGAAACAATAAAAGAATGAGATACTACTTTAGTATATTTGCATTTGACCTATTCAAAATCTTGCTATAGGGCTGTTGCCTCTCAGATGTAAGAAGGAAGAGATACATAAATAGATAGAGAGAGAGAGAGAGAGAGAGAGAGAGAAAGATACTTTTATAGATGGCATGGCTTAATAAAGGGGGGGGGGGGCTATACTAAGATTGCAGCACACAGCCACCCCCTCCCTCCTTAGTTGAGCACTATTAGATACCTTACCTCACTCTGTGCCCTTTTCTATATACCTTCTTGAAGGTACCACTCTAGTTCTCTTCAGTAAAGTTCTCAAAGTTCTATCTCCTCTCTACCTACCCCCTTCCTAAGAACAATTTCAACATGAGCAATTTCTAAAGGTCTTTCTAATGCTAAGTAGGTGATGTACACTAACACAAAACAATGATATTAATCAGAACATAAAGAGGCCTTGACTCTATACATTGACCAATCTACATACATTCCTAGGCTACACAGACCTATACTTACTAACTTTACCTGATGTAGCCCTGCTAGCCATTAAATCCATTTTTTTGCACCACTTGATGACTAAACATATTGATATCAGTGAGAAATTGTTTGATACTGAAGAGTTTGGCCAGGTATTCCATCCACTACTAGAGATTTCCCATATTACTTAAAGGTGTCACGCGCGTAAAACATTCCCCATAGACTTGTGTGTTAAAATGGCACTTTTGAAAAATTCATAAAAAATAAATGTGAAATTAGAGGGTGGAATGTTTACTACCAATGGATAGGATATATATCTGACATTCCAAATCTGACCAGGAAAGGGTACCGTAGCCAGCTCATTTTAAAAATAAATCGCCATTTATGAAGATAACTATGAATCGATCGAATTCATCAACTTAAACAGTAAAATAGCCCTAATTATTCCGCCAGTCAAAAAATAGTTCCAAGTCACTTATTTATCTTCCCAATTTGGGCGAAGTAAGTTCGGTAGTTACCATTTCTAGAATCAGTGTTAGATTTTGAATCACTTTCATACATTTTTGTCAATCAGCAATATCAAATTGACAAAAATTCGAATGGGTTGGGTCGAACGAATATCTTTAGCCCTCCTGATGTAATTAGGCTCGTGGGACCTATATTATATGACCTATGTATTTTATTTTTTTGAATAGCTACTTTGCTATTCTTTTATATCTGTACACTCACACTAGTACAAAGAAATGCATTGAAAATGACTATTTTCTATGCAATCACCCATTTTAATGTGTTACCCATACATGTTATTTTCACTGTATATGGATGTATACAAATCCTACCTGCATATAGCCCAACAGTGAATGCAATGACAATATAGGTCCCTATTAATTGTAATATAAAGGTGTATGTAAATTATGTGTAGATATCAGGATAACAGAATTGCCCCAAACATAAATACCAAATATACATGAGATTGGATGAGGAAACAATAAAAGAATGAGATACTACTTTAGTATATTTGCATTTGACCTATTCAAAATCTTGCTATAGGGCTGTTGCCTCTCAGATGTAAGAAGGAAGAGATACATAAATAGATAGAGAGAGAGAGAGAGAGAGAGAGAGAAAGATACTTTTATAGATGGCATGGCTTAATAAAGGGGGGGGGGGCTATACTAAGATTGCAGCACACAGCCACCCCCTCCCTCCTTAGTTGAGCACTATTAGATACCTTACCTCACTCTGTGCCCTTTTCTATATACCTTCTTGAAGGTACCACTCTAGTTCTCTTCAGTAAAGTTCTCAAAGTTCTATCTCCTCTCTACCTACCCCCTTCCTAAGAACAATTTCAACATGAGCAATTTCTAAAGGTCTTTCTAATGCTAAGTAGGTGATGTACACTAACACAAAACAATGATATTAATCAGAACATAAAGAGGCCTTGACTCTATACATTGACCAATCTACATACATTCCTAGGCTACACAGACCTATACTTACTAACTTTACCTGATGTAGCCCTGCTAGCCATTAAATCCATTTTTTTGCACCACTTGATGACTAAACATATTGATATCAGTGAGAAATTGTTTGATACTGAAGAGTTTGGCCAGGTATTCCATCCACTACTAGAGATTTCCCATATTACTTATATTATATGACCTATGTATTTTATTTTTTTGAATAGCTACTTTGCTATTCTTTTATATCTGTACACTCACACTAGTACAAAGAAATGCATTGAAAATGACTATTTTCTATGCAATCACCCATTTTAATGTGTTACCCATACATGTTATTTTCACTGTATATGGATGTATACAAATCCTACCTGCATATAGCCCAACAGTGAATGCAATGACAATATAGGTCCCTATTAATTGTAATATAAAGGTGTATGTAAATTATGTGTAGATATCAGGATAACAGAATTGCCCCAAACATAAATACCAAATATACATGAGATTGGATGAGGAAACAATAAAAGAATGAGATACTACTTTAGTATATTTGCATTTGACCTATTCAAAATCTTGCTATAGGGCTGTTGCCTCTCAGATGTAAGAAGGAAGAGATACATAAATAGATAGAGAGAGAGAGAGAGAGAGAGAGAAAGATACTTTTATAGATGGCATGGCTTAATAAAGGGGGGGGGGGCTATACTAAGATTGCAGCACACAGCCACCCCCTCCCTCCTTAGTTGAGCACTATTAGATACCTTACCTCACTCTGTGCCCTTTTCTATATACCTTCTTGAAGGTACCACTCTAGTTCTCTTCAGTAAAGTTCTCAAAGTTCTATCTCCTCTCTACCTACCCCCTTCCTAAGAACAATTTCAACATGAGCAATTTCTAAAGGTCTTTCTAATGCTAAGTAGGTGATGTACACTAACACAAAACAATGATATTAATCAGAACATAAAGAGGCCTTGACTCTATACATTGACCAATCTACATACATTCCTAGGCTACACAGACCTATACTTACTAACTTTACCTGATGTAGCCCTGCTAGCCATTAAATCCATTTTTTTGCACCACTTGATGACTAAACATATTGATATCAGTGAGAAATTGTTTGATACTGAAGAGTTTGGCCAGGTATTCCATCCACTACTAGAGATTTCCCATATTACTTAAAGGTGTCACGCGCGTAAAACATTCCCCATAGACTTGTGTGTTAAAATGGCACTTTTGAAAAATTCATAAAAAATAAATGTGAAATTAGAGGGTGGAATGTTTACTACCAATGGATAGGATATATATCTGACATTCCAAATCTGACCAGGAAAGGGTACCGTAGCCAGCTCATTTTAAAAATAAATCGCCATTTATGAAGATAACTATGAATCGATCGAATTCATCAACTTAAACAGTAAAATAGCCCTAATTATTCCGCCAGTCAAAAAATAGTTCCAAGTCACTTATTTATCTTCCCAATTTGGGCGAAGTAAGTTCGGTAGTTACCATTTCTAGAATCAGTGTTAGATTTTGAATCACTTTCATACATTTTTGTCAATCAGCAATATCAAATTGACAAAAATTCGAATGGGTTGGGTCGAACGAATATCTTTAGCCCTCCTGATGTAATTAGGCTCGTGGGACCTATATTATATGACCTATGTATTTTATTTTTTTGAATAGCTACTTTGCTATTCTTTTATATCTGTACACTCACACTAGTACAAAGAAATGCATTGAAAATGACTATTTTCTATGCAATCACCCATTTTAATGTGTTACCCATACATGTTATTTTCACTGTATATGGATGTATACAAATCCTACCTGCATATAGCCCAACAGTGAATGCAATGACAATATAGGTCCCTATTAATTGTAATATAAAGGTGTATGTAAATTATGTGTAGATATCAGGATAACAGAATTGCCCCAAACATAAATACCAAATATACATGAGATTGGATGAGGAAACAATAAAAGAATGAGATACTACTTTAGTATATTTGCATTTGACCTATTCAAAATCTTGCTATAGGGCTGTTGCCTCTCAGATGTAAGAAGGAAGAGATACATAAATAGATAGAGAGAGAGAGAGAGAGAGAGAGAGAAAGATACTTTTATAGATGGCATGGCTTAATAAAGGGGGGGGGGGGCTATACTAAGATTGCAGCACACAGCCACCCCCTCCCTCCTTAGTTGAGCACTATTAGATACCTTACCTCACTCTGTGCCCTTTTCTATATACCTTCTTGAAGGTACCACTCTAGTTCTCTTCAGTAAAGTTCTCAAAGTTCTATCTCCTCTCTACCTACCCCCTTCCTAAGAACAATTTCAACATGAGCAATTTCTAAAGGTCTTTCTAATGCTAAGTAGGTGATGTACACTAACACAAAACAATGATATTAATCAGAACATAAAGAGGCCTTGACTCTATACATTGACCAATCTACATACATTCCTAGGCTACACAGACCTATACTTACTAACTTTACCTGATGTAGCCCTGCTAGCCATTAAATCCATTTTTTTGCACCACTTGATGACTAAACATATTGATATCAGTGAGAAATTGTTTGATACTGAAGAGTTTGGCCAGGTATTCCATCCACTACTAGAGATTTCCCATATTACTTAAAGGTGTCACGCGCGTAAAACATTCCCCATAGACTTGTGTGTTAAAATGGCACTTTTGAAAAATTCATAAAAAATAAATGTGAAATTAGAGGGTGGAATGTTTACTACCAATGGATAGGATATATATCTGACATTCCAAATCTGACCAGGAAAGGGTACCGTAGCCAGCTCATTTTAAAAATAAATCGCCATTTATGAAGATAACTATGAATCGATCGAATTCATCAACTTAAACAGTAAAATAGCCCTAATTATTCCGCCAGTCAAAAAATAGTTCCAAGTCACTTATTTATCTTCCCAATTTGGGCGAAGTAAGTTCGGTAGTTACCATTTCTAGAATCAGTGTTAGATTTTGAATCACTTTCATACATTTTTGTCAATCAGCAATATCAAATTGACAAAAATTCGAATGGGTTGGGTCGAACGAATATCTTTAGCCCTCCTGATGTAATTAGGCTCGTGGGACCTATATTATATGACCTATGTATTTTATTTTTTTGAATAGCTACTTTGCTATTCTTTTATATCTGTACACTCACACTAGTACAAAGAAATGCATTGAAAATGACTATTTTCTATGCAATCACCCATTTTAATGTGTTACCCATACATGTTATTTTCACTGTATATGGATGTATACAAATCCTACCTGCATATAGCCCAACAGTGAATGCAATGACAATATAGGTCCCTATTAATTGTAATATAAAGGTGTATGTAAATTATGTGTAGATATCAGGATAACAGAATTGCCCCAAACATAAATACCAAATATACATGAGATTGGATGAGGAAACAATAAAAGAATGAGATACTACTTTAGTATATTTGCATTTGACCTATTCAAAATCTTGCTATAGGGCTGTTGCCTCTCAGATGTAAGAAGGAAGAGATACATAAATAGATAGAGAGAGAGAGAGAGAGAGAGAGAGAAAGATACTTTTATAGATGGCATGGCTTAATAAAGGGGGGGGGGGGCTATACTAAGATTGCAGCACACAGCCACCCCCTCCCTCCTTAGTTGAGCACTATTAGATACCTTACCTCACTCTGTGCCCTTTTCTATATACCTTCTTGAAGGTACCACTCTAGTTCTCTTCAGTAAAGTTCTCAAAGTTCTATCTCCTCTCTACCTACCCCCTTCCTAAGAACAATTTCAACATGAGCAATTTCTAAAGGTCTTTCTAATGCTAAGTAGGTGATGTACACTAACACAAAACAATGATATTAATCAGAACATAAAGAGGCCTTGACTCTATACATTGACCAATCTACATACATTCCTAGGCTACACAGACCTATACTTACTAACTTTACCTGATGTAGCCCTGCTAGCCATTAAATCCATTTTTTTGCACCACTTGATGACTAAACATATTGATATCAGTGAGAAATTGTTTGATACTGAAGAGTTTGGCCAGGTATTCCATCCACTACTAGAGATTTCCCATATTACTTAAAGGTGTCACGCGCGTAAAACATTCCCCATAGACTTGTGTGTTAAAATGGCACTTTTGAAAAATTCATAAAAAATAAATGTGAAATTAGAGGGTGGAATGTTTACTACCAATGGATAGGATATATATCTGACATTCCAAATCTGACCAGGAAAGGGTACCGTAGCCAGCTCATTTTAAAAATAAATCGCCATTTATGAAGATAACTATGAATCGATCGAATTCATCAACTTAAACAGTAAAATAGCCCTAATTATTCCGCCAGTCAAAAAATAGTTCCAAGTCACTTATTTATCTTCCCAATTTGGGCGAAGTAAGTTCGGTAGTTACCATTTCTAGAATCAGTGTTAGATTTTGAATCACTTTCATACATTTTTGTCAATCAGCAATATCAAATTGACAAAAATTCGAATGGGTTGGGTCGAACGAATATCTTTAGCCCTCCTGATGTAATTAGGCTCGTGGGACCTATATTATATGACCTATGTATTTTATTTTTTTGAATAGCTACTTTGCTATTCTTTTATATCTGTACACTCACACTAGTACAAAGAAATGCATTGAAAATGACTATTTTCTATGCAATCACCCATTTTAATGTGTTACCCATACATGTTATTTTCACTGTATATGGATGTATACAAATCCTACCTGCATATAGCCCAACAGTGAATGCAATGACAATATAGGTCCCTATTAATTGTAATATAAAGGTGTATGTAAATTATGTGTAGATATCAGGATAACAGAATTGCCCCAAACATAAATACCAAATATACATGAGATTGGATGAGGAAACAATAAAAGAATGAGATACTACTTTAGTATATTTGCATTTGACCTATTCAAAATCTTGCTATAGGGCTGTTGCCTCTCAGATGTAAGAAGGAAGAGATACATAAATAGATAGAGAGAGAGAGAGAGAGAGAGAGAGAAAGATACTTTTATAGATGGCATGGCTTAATAAAGGGGGGGGGGGGCTATACTAAGATTGCAGCACACAGCCACCCCCTCCCTCCTTAGTTGAGCACTATTAGATACCTTACCTCACTCTGTGCCCTTTTCTATATACCTTCTTGAAGGTACCACTCTAGTTCTCTTCAGTAAAGTTCTCAAAGTTCTATCTCCTCTCTACCTACCCCCTTCCTAAGAACAATTTCAACATGAGCAATTTCTAAAGGTCTTTCTAATGCTAAGTAGGTGATGTACACTAACACAAAACAATGATATTAATCAGAACATAAAGAGGCCTTGACTCTATACATTGACCAATCTACATACATTCCTAGGCTACACAGACCTATACTTACTAACTTTACCTGATGTAGCCCTGCTAGCCATTAAATCCATTTTTTTGCACCACTTGATGACTAAACATATTGATATCAGTGAGAAATTGTTTGATACTGAAGAGTTTGGCCAGGTATTCCATCCACTACTAGAGATTTCCCATATTACTTATATTATATGACCTATGTATTTTATTTTTTTGAATAGCTACTTTGCTATTCTTTTATATCTGTACACTCACACTAGTACAAAGAAATGCATTGAAAATGACTATTTTCTATGCAATCACCCATTTTAATGTGTTACCCATACATGTTATTTTCACTGTATATGGATGTATACAAATCCTACCTGCATATAGCCCAACAGTGAATGCAATGACAATATAGGTCCCTATTAATTGTAATATAAAGGTGTATGTAAATTATGTGTAGATATCAGGATAACAGAATTGCCCCAAACATAAATACCAAATATACATGAGATTGGATGAGGAAACAATAAAAGAATGAGATACTACTTTAGTATATTTGCATTTGACCTATTCAAAATCTTGCTATAGGGCTGTTGCCTCTCAGATGTAAGAAGGAAGAGATACATAAATAGATAGAGAGAGAGAGAGAGAGAGAGAGAGAAAGATACTTTTATAGATGGCATGGCTTAATAAAGGGGGGGGGGGCTATACTAAGATTGCAGCACACAGCCACCCCCTCCCTCCTTAGTTGAGCACTATTAGATACCTTACCTCACTCTGTGCCCTTTTCTATATACCTTCTTGAAGGTACCACTCTAGTTCTCTTCAGTAAAGTTCTCAAAGTTCTATCTCCTCTCTACCTACCCCCTTCCTAAGAACAATTTCAACATGAGCAATTTCTAAAGGTCTTTCTAATGCTAAGTAGGTGATGTACACTAACACAAAACAATGATATTAATCAGAACATAAAGAGGCCTTGACTCTATACATTGACCAATCTACATACATTCCTAGGCTACACAGACCTATACTTACTAACTTTACCTGATGTAGCCCTGCTAGCCATTAAATCCATTTTTTTGCACCACTTGATGACTAAACATATTGATATCAGTGAGAAATTGTTTGATACTGAAGAGTTTGGCCAGGTATTCCATCCACTACTAGAGATTTCCCATATTACTTAAAGGTGTCACGCGCGTAAAACATTCCCCATAGACTTGTGTGTTAAAATGGCACTTTTGAAAAATTCATAAAAAATAAATGTGAAATTAGAGGGTGGAATGTTTACTACCAATGGATAGGATATATATCTGACATTCCAAATCTGACCAGGAAAGGGTACCGTAGCCAGCTCATTTTAAAAATAAATCGCCATTTATGAAGATAACTATGAATCGATCGAATTCATCAACTTAAACAGTAAAATAGCCCTAATTATTCCGCCAGTCAAAAAATAGTTCCAAGTCACTTATTTATCTTCCCAATTTGGGCGAAGTAAGTTCGGTAGTTACCATTTCTAGAATCAGTGTTAGATTTTGAATCACTTTCATACATTTTTGTCAATCAGCAATATCAAATTGACAAAAATTCGAATGGGTTGGGTCGAACGAATATCTTTAGCCCTCCTGATGTAATTAGGCTCGTGGGACCTATATTATATGACCTATGTATTTTATTTTTTTGAATAGCTACTTTGCTATTCTTTTATATCTGTACACTCACACTAGTACAAAGAAATGCATTGAAAATGACTATTTTCTATGCAATCACCCATTTTAATGTGTTACCCATACATGTTATTTTCACTGTATATGGATGTATACAAATCCTACCTGCATATAGCCCAACAGTGAATGCAATGACAATATAGGTCCCTATTAATTGTAATATAAAGGTGTATGTAAATTATGTGTAGATATCAGGATAACAGAATTGCCCCAAACATAAATACCAAATATACATGAGATTGGATGAGGAAACAATAAAAGAATGAGATACTACTTTAGTATATTTGCATTTGACCTATTCAAAATCTTGCTATAGGGCTGTTGCCTCTCAGATGTAAGAAGGAAGAGATACATAAATAGATAGAGAGAGAGAGAGAGAGAGAGAGAGAAAGATACTTTTATAGATGGCATGGCTTAATAAAGGGGGGGGGGGGCTATACTAAGATTGCAGCACACAGCCACCCCCTCCCTCCTTAGTTGAGCACTATTAGATACCTTACCTCACTCTGTGCCCTTTTCTATATACCTTCTTGAAGGTACCACTCTAGTTCTCTTCAGTAAAGTTCTCAAAGTTCTATCTCCTCTCTACCTACCCCCTTCCTAAGAACAATTTCAACATGAGCAATTTCTAAAGGTCTTTCTAATGCTAAGTAGGTGATGTACACTAACACAAAACAATGATATTAATCAGAACATAAAGAGGCCTTGACTCTATACATTGACCAATCTACATACATTCCTAGGCTACACAGACCTATACTTACTAACTTTACCTGATGTAGCCCTGCTAGCCATTAAATCCATTTTTTTGCACCACTTGATGACTAAACATATTGATATCAGTGAGAAATTGTTTGATACTGAAGAGTTTGGCCAGGTATTCCATCCACTACTAGAGATTTCCCATATTACTTAAAGGTGTCACGCGCGTAAAACATTCCCCATAGACTTGTGTGTTAAAATGGCACTTTTGAAAAATTCATAAAAAATAAATGTGAAATTAGAGGGTGGAATGTTTACTACCAATGGATAGGATATATATCTGACATTCCAAATCTGACCAGGAAAGGGTACCGTAGCCAGCTCATTTTAAAAATAAATCGCCATTTATGAAGATAACTATGAATCGATCGAATTCATCAACTTAAACAGTAAAATAGCCCTAATTATTCCGCCAGTCAAAAAATAGTTCCAAGTCACTTATTTATCTTCCCAATTTGGGCGAAGTAAGTTCGGTAGTTACCATTTCTAGAATCAGTGTTAGATTTTGAATCACTTTCATACATTTTTGTCAATCAGCAATATCAAATTGACAAAAATTCGAATGGGTTGGGTCGAACGAATATCTTTAGCCCTCCTGATGTAATTAGGCTCGTGGGACCTATATTATATGACCTATGTATTTTATTTTTTTGAATAGCTACTTTGCTATTCTTTTATATCTGTACACTCACACTAGTACAAAGAAATGCATTGAAAATGACTATTTTCTATGCAATCACCCATTTTAATGTGTTACCCATACATGTTATTTTCACTGTATATGGATGTATACAAATCCTACCTGCATATAGCCCAACAGTGAATGCAATGACAATATAGGTCCCTATTAATTGTAATATAAAGGTGTATGTAAATTATGTGTAGATATCAGGATAACAGAATTGCCCCAAACATAAATACCAAATATACATGAGATTGGATGAGGAAACAATAAAAGAATGAGATACTACTTTAGTATATTTGCATTTGACCTATTCAAAATCTTGCTATAGGGCTGTTGCCTCTCAGATGTAAGAAGGAAGAGATACATAAATAGATAGAGAGAGAGAGAGAGAGAGAGAGAGAAAGATACTTTTATAGATGGCATGGCTTAATAAAGGGGGGGGGGGCTATACTAAGATTGCAGCACACAGCCACCCCCTCCCTCCTTAGTTGAGCACTATTAGATACCTTACCTCACTCTGTGCCCTTTTCTATATACCTTCTTGAAGGTACCACTCTAGTTCTCTTCAGTAAAGTTCTCAAAGTTCTATCTCCTCTCTACCTACCCCCTTCCTAAGAACAATTTCAACATGAGCAATTTCTAAAGGTCTTTCTAATGCTAAGTAGGTGATGTACACTAACACAAAACAATGATATTAATCAGAACATAAAGAGGCCTTGACTCTATACATTGACCAATCTACATACATTCCTAGGCTACACAGACCTATACTTACTAACTTTACCTGATGTAGCCCTGCTAGCCATTAAATCCATTTTTTTGCACCACTTGATGACTAAACATATTGATATCAGTGAGAAATTGTTTGATACTGAAGAGTTTGGCCAGGTATTCCATCCACTACTAGAGATTTCCCATATTACTTATATTATATGACCTATGTATTTTATTTTTTTGAATAGCTACTTTGCTATTCTTTTATATCTGTACACTCACACTAGTACAAAGAAATGCATTGAAAATGACTATTTTCTATGCAATCACCCATTTTAATGTGTTACCCATACATGTTATTTTCACTGTATATGGATGTATACAAATCCTACCTGCATATAGCCCAACAGTGAATGCAATGACAATATAGGTCCCTATTAATTGTAATATAAAGGTGTATGTAAATTATGTGTAGATATCAGGATAACAGAATTGCCCCAAACATAAATACCAAATATACATGAGATTGGATGAGGAAACAATAAAAGAATGAGATACTACTTTAGTATATTTGCATTTGACCTATTCAAAATCTTGCTATAGGGCTGTTGCCTCTCAGATGTAAGAAGGAAGAGATACATAAATAGATAGAGAGAGAGAGAGAGAGAGAGAGAGAAAGATACTTTTATAGATGGCATGGCTTAATAAAGGGGGGGGGGCTATACTAAGATTGCAGCACACAGCCACCCCCTCCCTCCTTAGTTGAGCACTATTAGATACCTTACCTCACTCTGTGCCCTTTTCTATATACCTTCTTGAAGGTACCACTCTAGTTCTCTTCAGTAAAGTTCTCAAAGTTCTATCTCCTCTCTACCTACCCCCTTCCTAAGAACAATTTCAACATGAGCAATTTCTAAAGGTCTTTCTAATGCTAAGTAGGTGATGTACACTAACACAAAACAATGATATTAATCAGAACATAAAGAGGCCTTGACTCTATACATTGACCAATCTACA
>NW_026974466.1:0-18564 GCF_037042905.1 Lytechinus pictus | reverse complement strand
TGATATTCAGTACTGCAATGGCACTGCTCTCCTGTATTGACACGCAAGCATGCTGCTTGGCATCTCATCTGCAGTAACAATACTTAGATTATACCACCCTTCATCCCATTCCCTGTCACTATATACCTTGGAGGACTTCCTCCAAACAAACAAAGTAGTGTTTGGATTATTATGGGATGCCAAACGAGTTCGGTTGAGTATGGTGTGCTGTTACACTCCCACCAAAATTACCCTAGGGTTTAACCCTTAACCATAATGATACATGCCAAAGTAATTTTCTTAAGTTAAGCACTCTCTACTCAACTGAAAATTTATTTATAAAAATTATTTATAACCCTGAAATGTAACTTCAAAAGTATGAAAGCACATGACCCTAACTCCTACAATATAATTCATGACATTGATATGGAGGTATACAATAAAAACAATAATTTCCATTATCTCAAGTAAAGGAGACAACTATATCACATCGCCTTTGCAAGTTGCTACTATCATCAAAAACGGAAATCATGACAAATTTTGTTAACAAGTTTAGAAACTGAAAGAGAAAGAACCATTTCATTGTGTACAAAGCACAAAGAAGCAGAATGCTAGTAATGCGCACGGCGAAAGTGATTCAAAGCATTTAAAGTATCCAAACTCCCAAAGCACGAAAGAAAGGCCTAATTGAAGTCAAAACAAAGAACAGATCGTTGACAGCCAACTACCTAAATATTAACTTGACTCCATGAGGAGAACTATCTTCTGAATGTGCCTCAAAAGCTCTGTTGGCTTCTTCAAGGGCCTTCCCTTGCTATCAAGTTCTTTGTTACCGACGCGAACACGGACCTTTCTCACCAAACCATCTGCATCCGGAGCAGCTGCTGTCACAACAGCCAGAGGCCATTTCATACGCGGTACCTCCTGGTCAATAACAAGTACTACATCTCCTACTTGGAGATTTCTGTGGGGCTTTGTCCATTTCTGGCGCTCCTGCAGCCCCAGCAAGTATTCTTTGCGCCACCGAGACCAAAACTGCTCCAACAAGAACTGCACCCTTCTCCAAGCCTTTCGGGCGTAGATGTCCGTCTCCGGGAATTCTCCAGGAGGGGGTAGCGGAGTGGTGGTCTTGAAAGTGAGCAGATGATTTGGCGTGAGTGGGGCATCTGCGTTCGGGTCATTTATGTTGGCCATCGACAAGGGGCGACTGTTCACGATTGTCATAGCTTCATAGAAGAGGCAGCGTAGAGCTGTATCTGTTAGCCTTCCTGGGCACAGATCTATTGTGGCTCTTAGAACATTTCGAATAGTTCGAATCTGCCTCTCCCATACCCCGCCAGCATGACTTGAGTGTGGAGCATTGAAAACGAACTCGCATTGCTTCTCTGCAAGATAAGCCTCCACCTTATCGGCATTCATTTCCTTCATTGCTGCCTGGAGTTCGTTTCTGGCTCCAACAAAATTGGTTCCTTGATCACACCGGATCTGCCGGACTGCTCCCCTGATGGCGATGAAACATCGAAGGGCAAGGATGAATGATTCAGTGGACATATCATCTAGCATCTCAATGTGTACACCGCGGGAACAGAAGCAGGTGAATAACAGTCCGTATCGCTTGACTTCGGAACGGCCTCTTTTGACCATGAATGGTCCGAAACAATCCATGCCAACGAATGTGAATGGGGGCGTGGGTTCGGTGCGTTCTTCAGGCAGGTCTGCCATTTTTTGCACCTCTTCTGGTCTACGCAGTCGCCTGCATGTCACACAATTCCTCACTAACTCCGCCACAACTTTGGATCCACTGACAATCCAGTATCCTTGTGCTCGCAACTCGTTTTGAGTGACACCTCTACCCTGGTGATGGACCTTCTGGTGGATGTGTCGAACCAGGGCTTCAGTTACTGGACTTTGCTTTGGGAGAATGATTGGGTGCGATATTCCCATGGAAAGCTTTTGCAGCCTTCCGCCAACTCGAAGTACTCCATTCTCACCCACAAATGGATCGAGGGCATGGATCTTACTCGTACTTCTCACAGGTTTGTGGTGGGTCAGCGAATGCAGTTCTTCTGCATAGGCCTCTTTCTGTACCATCTGAATGATGGACAATTTCGCCTTTTCTCTACTTTGTACGACTGAGATATCCTTTGAGTGCCTGATTCTCTGGGCAACCACATTCAACCGGCACAATACTCTGATCATCATAGACCAGTCGGCGATCCTGGTAAGACGATGCAGTAGACCCTGTTGTGACAGATTGGTTGAGAATGTGGTCACCCTTACCTCAGGGTCTCCATGCTTTAATTGATGTGGTACATCAACTTTGAAGCTAAGATTTTGTTCCCACAGAAAATCTGGTCCTTTCATCCATTGCTTAGAATTAACTAATTCTTCCGGACCCATCCCTCTTGATGCGTGATCAGCCGGGTTTTCCTCTGTAGGAACATAATGCCATTGCTCTTGAGGAGTCCTATCTCTAATGAGTTGTACTCTATTTGCCACAAAGGTGTGGAACCGACGAGCCTCATTGTTGATATATCCTAAGACCACCCGAGAATCAGTCCAAAAGAACTCTTGAACTCCTTTAAGCTCCAGTTCATTTTTAAGCATTGTGCTCACCTTTGCCGACACCACTGCGGCCGTTAGCTCCAGCCTAGGTATGGTGACTACCTTGGTTGGCGCCACTCTAGCCTTGGCATAAATCAGGCAACAATGCACTTCTCCCTTGTTGTTCACCAGTCTCACATACGAGCACTGGCCATAACCTGATGTGCTTGCATCGGAGAAGTGATGGAGCTGAACAACTGATACTGGACCAAATTCAGGGGGGTGATGACATCTAGGTATCTGGAGTTTCTCTAGTTTCGGAAGCTCTGCAATCCAGCTATCCCATGCTGGCTGCAAAGTCTCAGGGATTGGGTCATCCCATCCGATTCCACTGCGGCACATCTCTTGTAATATCCGTTTCCCTTTCAGTACTACGGGAGCCACAAAACCAAGTGGGTCATACAAGGATGCCACAGTCGACAGAATACCTCGTCTCGTACTTGGTTGATCCTTAAGCGATATCTTGAAGCAAAGGTGATCGTTACCAACGTTCCACCAGATTCCGAGAGCCCGTTCTAAGGAATCCTCAAAACTGAGGTCTTGACCAGAAATCCCACAGGCACGTTCCGAGTCTGGAATGCTCTCAATGACTTTCTTGCTGTTGGATACGAATTTGTGTAGCCTAATGCCACCCTTCTTGCAAAGACTAACAGCTTCTCTTGCCAGACGGATAGCATCCTCCGTTTCTGGCACACTTGTTATGCCGTCGTCCACATAGAAGTTTCTGCTTATGAAACAAGCAGCTAAGGGGAACTCATCCTTGTGAGCATTGGCCAGGTACTTCAGGCCATAATTCGCACAGCCTGGTGAGGATGCAGCACCAAACAGATGTACCCTCATCCGAAAGTCGACTGGCTGGTTCTGTGTTTCACCTCCCTCCCACCATAAGAAGCGGAGGAAGTCTTGATGGCTTTCCGTGACACGAAACTGAAAGAACATTTTTTCAATGTCGCACATCAATGCCACCTCATGGAGTCGAAACCGGAGCAACACACCTGTCAGTGAATTTGTCAGGTCAGGACCTTTAAGTAGGTGATCATTGAGGCAAGTGCCACCAGACCTTGCAGCGCAGTCAAAGACTACTCTCAGTTTTCTCTTTTGAGGATGAAAGACGCCGTGATGAGGGATATAATTTGTGCTCCCTTCTTGGCCATCATCATGAGCACGTTCAGCATAGCCTCGTTCGATGATTTCGGACATGAAGGCCTTATACTGAACCTTGTATTCATCATCGCGTTCCATCTTCTTCGAAAGATGGCGTAACCTTACTTCTGCAAGACGCCTGTTGTTTGGCATCTCTGGCCTTTTCTTGAAGGGCAGCGGCATTTCTAGATGACCGTCCTCATTCCGAGAAATACTTTCCCCTAGGCAGTTGATGAATTCCACATCATCCTGCGAGACGGACGTGTCACTATTTGATTCCTGCTTGAAATCAGGCTCCAACGCTCTTAAGACATCCTTGGGAGTTATTCCAGGACACTCTCGAGTTGCAACTCTTCCGCAGTGACTTGTGTCACCTTTTGGATTTGATACACCAATAATGCTCCAACCCAAATCGGTTTGAATGGCGTAAGGCTCTGTGTCATTGCCAGTGACAACATTTCTTGGTACTAAAGCTCGAGGGCAGTTGTACCCTATTAATAGCCCAACTTCACACCCTTGTAGAGCCGACATTTCTCGAGCTACTTCTTGAAGATGCGGCCACTTGTCAGCCGTATCCCTCGTAGGAATGTGGTCTCTGTCTGCAGGAATAAAACTGCGGGTGTAACTTTTAGCAATGTTGAGCTTCGTGGGAGTTGTCATACCTCTTACTACAAGGTTGGATACAGAGTCACAATGAATCGTAGATGACGACGTCATTGTGGACAGCTGTAACTTCACAGGTTGTCTCTGAACTCTTAAAGCCTCAGCCAAGTCTTCAAGGATAAATGAGGCATCGCTTTGTGTATCTAACAGAGCATATGTGAGTATTTCATGAGAAGGACACTGTTCTGAAGACACCCACACTGGAACAATCATAGATGTGTTGATTGATTTTCCAAAGTGTAATTTATGTGAGGTGGTGGATACATGATCCATTCCATCTTGGCCTCCTTGGCTAGGAGACTGACTTGTGGCCTCCGTACCAACTCGATATTCATGGAGTAGAGATGGATGGCGCTTGCTGCACACCTCACATGTGAGCCTCTTCTTGCACTCTTTGCTCATGTGCCCTTTACGCAGGCATCCAAAGCACAGTCCACCTTTCTTAATAAACTCCTTCCGCTCAGACAGTGTTTTATCTTTGAACTTCTGGCATTTCTCTAGCTGGTGCTCTGCAGATGAACACATGGCACAAGTCTTTGAATCCTTAGACTTTGTGCCACCCTTTTGCCTCTGACTGTTTGTACTATTAGAAGGCTTTTCTTCACCTTTGGTAGCCAGGGCGGAGCCCCTCTTCAGGCCATCACGTTTGGCCTTGGAGGCCTTTGCGCCTGAATCTGCAAAGGATTCTTGTCCCTTGACAGCTCCTAAAGAGGAGATGGGATTATTTGCGATCTTTGCCTCTTGAGCAACAAACTTTGAAAACTTAGAAAAGGAAGGATAAAACCCCTTTTCAAGGTCTACAGAGACAATTCTGTTCCAACTGGTTATTAACCAATCAGGCAGTTTCCCAAGGAGTTTTTGATTTTCATTGCAGTCGTTTAAGACTGCAAGTCCGTCAACATAAGGCATTGCATCATTGCAAGCCTTTAGACAATCTGCAAACTTCTGCAGACCCTCCGGATCCCTTGCAGAAATTTTAGGCCACTTGTTAAGCTTGTCTCTAAACGCCTGCTGCACCCTAAATGGATGACCGTATCTTTCCCTAAGGCTTTTCCATGCACCTTCGTAAGCAGATTCTGTTGATCCGTAAAAGAAACCAGCAATAGCCTCTCTTGCTGGTCCTGTCACATACTGCCTGAGGTAATATAATTTCTCAGCTGCAGAAATTCTATCACCTATTAAGGTGGTGAAACTCCTCTCGAACTCTACAAATTCGAGAGGGTTTCCGCTGAAAGTTGAGGGAACCGGAACCGGAAGCCTAGTCCGGTACATGCTATCTGCAAGTGTCTGTGCAAACCCTTGCATATCTAATGTTGACTGAGAAGGCTTCTGCTGGCTGGCGATAGATGATGCTCTGGAGAATGCTGATGGATTATCATTTTCTTCATCGGAAGGAGGTCGAGAGGAAGCCTTGTCATGAGAAGGCCCCGTTCGACGACTGGCAAGACTACTAGTGTCAGGGATTGGTGTTTCTTCAGGAAGCTGACTTGATTCAGCTCCTGGGACCTCACTTAAGGATGAGCTGAAGACCGACTGCGCGTACTCTTGTTTCAAGAGTTCTCTTGCTATTTGCTTACGGTCTTCAGCATCAAAAGGTCCTACCAATGACCCCAACACCTCTTCAAGGGCATTTATACCATCCCTTACCATGGCATTTGCCCTGTCCATCCTTGTCGCCACTTCTCTGATGGGAGCCTTATTCTTCCTCAAAACTTCGAAAATATCTACCAACTCCTTTTCTCCTTCTTCGAGACCTTCTATTTGTTGCCTGATCAATCCCTCCTCTTTCCCTGTTTTGACCACTTCCCGTGCTTCTTTCACTTTTGTTTTTAGAGTGCCATATGCTTTAAAAAACTTTCGCTCTATCTTAACCTCTTCACTGGCTTGCAAAGCTGACATTTTTTCAGTGGGCTGTCTTTCCCTTGATGATTTTCGCGCTTGCACATCTGTCATGATTGCCTTAACTTGATGAAGTAAATGTGGCGAAAATTTGTCACAGTTAACAGCCTTTACTTGCGCACTAAAATAAAGCACTATGTAACCAACCAACAATTTATAGTTTAACAACTTGTAGCTGAATTACAATGCGATTTACACACAATATCTAACGCGACATACGCACAAGATTTTCCTTACCAGTGAATCTATTAATGAAAGAAGCACAATCATAGAAACAGAGATCTAATTAGACATTGAAATGCCCTAATTATCTAACATGACTTCAGTAATGATGCCTAGAATTCTTAAAAGGCATTATGATACATTTATAAATTTATACACAAATTTTTACACATATATGTGAACATGAATATTTCAAAACATATTCAAATACCTTTCATGATATAATACTCGAGTCTTCACAATTAGATAATCGGTAGATTTACAAAAGAAAATTCATTTGCCGGTATCACCTTACCATGAATCTTGAAGATCAAGTCTACATATATTTTTCTCTTTGATTTAATTCATCGTTGTTTCTAGGAATGAATACTTGCTCATTGTGATCTTACTTGAACTGATGCTGCTTGAGTAGATGAAGTTCAGTTGAACATCCTTGAAGTCGGCCGATATGGCTAAAAAGAGGCGCATAACAGTTCACTTGGCAATGAGAGTTGAAAACTAAGAGTCCCGCGAATTGAATATGTCTCTGAAGTATCCATGAAGTCTAATAATTGTCCATGAATTAACAGCGGTTCACTTGACGATGAGAATTGAAATTAATAGTTCCACTGCAATCTACAATAATCTCGTAACGATGTTGACCTGATGTCTTGTAGAGGATCCGTTGAGTGGCATCAGGCTTATTGACATTCCCATACCGATTGGAACTATGTTGAAGTCGACTCTCTCCATAGTACGTGCAGTGCATCGCCTATGGCTCTATAGTGTTCTTACTGTGCCTGCCCCGATGATCGACAATACAATAAACGGCGATAAATGACCAAACACGACACGTTCTCAAGTACTGGTTTAGCTAAAGACTTTATTCTGTACAAGCTTCTTCTCAATCCGTAAATCCATCTCTATGCTTTAGCCAATGCCGTAAGAACTACAAGTAAACAAAGTAAATAAACAAAATAAGTATATGAAAACAAACTTAATAAAGGTAACAAACAACTAATCTAACAAATGATACAGATTATATATACATAAGATGAACTTGATCATAAAGTCACGAAAACTATCATTTGAAGTGAACAATTAATGTCTAGTATTGAATTAAAGAGAAATCGGATTAATTATGTTCAAAGCAGACATAAACTATAGCTAATTCATAACTATGTAACTTACGACTATAGTTCAATTATGAGAAACAACACATAGCCATTTACACTATGTAACTAATATATTACAGCACAAGATTATAGTTAAATCGAATTAAATTACTACAATGTAAACGACCTGTGCGTTCAGTGTTATATACCCAAAACTACCCAGTGAAGGGAGAAAGTAAATAACGATTAGTGTGAAAGGAACCACATTCCAAAGTGGACAGTGGTCAGTGGACCCCACAAACAGCTAGATAACAAGACCCTCTTTGTTTCCCAAAATGAACTGCCCCCTAGATATGTGTAGTCTCACATGCTAGACCCTATTTACAGAGTTATATTTACAGTATTATGGAATACATTATAACATCTCAATATCTTTCTTCTGTACTTATCATTTCCAGTATGAAGTATAAAGTATTTAAGACATTACATATCAATAAAAGAACATTCATAAAAGAAAGAAACGTGAAATAGACAAAGATATGCAGTATAATAATAAATAATGCTTACCACTGTGCCAGTTGGCATCAAAGGCAGACAAATCTCTGAGTTTAAATGAATTCTGCAGAACTGTTTCCTATCCACATGATCATTTGCTCCATCAAAACAACATTAAAGGAGACATAGTTTTAACCAATAAAGTTGGAAGTTCTTTAAGTTGATATTCAGTACTGCAATGGCACTGCTCTCCTGTATTGACACGCAAGCATGCTGCTTGGCATCTCATCTGCAGTAACAATACTTAGATTATACCACCCTTCATCCCATTCCCTGTCACTATATACCTTGGAGGACTTCCTCCAAACAAACAAAGTAGTGTTTGGATTATTATGGGATGCCAAACGAGTTCGGTTGAGTATGGTGTGCTGTTACAGTACATGATACCTAAACTCATGTGCATCCAATTTTCATCAACCCCAGTGGCACAACACAAACATCCTCAACTGGGCCGGACACATTTAAAAAGTTATCTTGAATATTGGACTTTGAAATAACCATAGAACCCCCTTCAACTTGACTAGTTAGAGCATTTCAATGGACCGATACACCTGGCATTGAAGAGAGAAATCAATAATAACTGAAGAAGAAATAAGTAAGTTCAGTCGTGAATTTCTATGCTTAAAGTTTGACTAAGATAGCCCTACATCTATTAAACATCTGAAAGTCAATTTGCTTCAGATTATGCTCTTACTCATTCATGTATTTCTTTAATTCATTACATACAAGTAGAACACGAAGATAATACCAACTGGCTTGTTCGGACATAATTCGATCGTTTTGAATAATGCAGATAAGTTCTCGACTTGGTATTCGACATGTTCAACTTCAACTTAATTACAAAATTATCATCAAGACACCATAACAGTTATTTTTTTCAAAATAATGTATGTACGGTACATCTCGAAACATCCAATAAACATGTTAATCATATTTTCATTCAATGAATTATCTGACTTGGTTATTAAAATCTGTTTCAAAATGATAAGGATATCATCAATGCTGCGACCACAAAGCGATAGTTATATTTCGACCACCTGTTACCCGCCCTAACCATCCCGATGATAATCGTAAAAGACCTCCCGAGAATCTCCCATGGCATCAACAAGACAAACCAAACAGACGTCAAGGCGGGAACAAGCTTACAGTCTGCCAAAACAATTCAAAACCATTCACGATGCCAACAAGAATAAAGGTATCACTTAATACCGGACTAAAACACCTTGTAAAGTACTTTTAATAACCCAATTCTCTCTCTTTTCTAAAAGTTCGTTTAATTTTGCTGACCTAGCCATCCCAGTGGACGATAGGATCCCATTTTCTAACGTACTTTCAACCCGTTACTTACCCGTGGCTGAGTACACGATCGACAAGATTGAAACGGTGCACGAGAAAACGACAGTCCACTTTGAAGTCATTTTTCCAGCATCTGAACAGGCAGTGAAACTGTATTATTCCAATGAAATCCGTGGCATGGATTGTAAATTACGGAATAGTAATCCAATTACGATTTCAAATATTGAAATCATGGGGTTATATCCATTGATATGCAGGTAAATTATCCGCCAGTGGACATTATGTTCTATAACTGAATACAAGTGTAATAGTCATTCTATCGCCTCCTGACGCACACGTACAGAGTGAACGTAACTATATTCCGTTCGGATGCACTGACTTATCATCAGAGCACGAGAGCACGAGCGGAAACAGTTCATCAACCAAGAAAAAGTAGTTACTTGCTCTTCCACGTAACATTTACACACCCCCTTATCGAATCGAGATGTATTTATCATTTTGGTAATTATGAAACGTAAGAAGTACATTATTTCTTTAAATGCATTTTTAATTAAAAGAAATTTAATAAAATGAGTTTAAGTATCCTTGTACATCCTACATAAGTCGGACAAATCTTATAATTACGTCACAAAACTTTTTAAAAGAGGAGTGTGTATAATACTTGTATCTCCATTTGTGGGCGGGGCATGTATTAAGTCAATCATCTCAAAGTTTCTTGGGCTTGAGAAGCGTGCGGTTCTCGTGCCGTGCGCGTTCCCAGCAGCGGGAGACAAAATAACAGGATTTTGCGAATAATAACTGACTCACACACATGTTGAGATGTAGAAATGTCAGTATATGGTTTCTTTCAACACTATTATTCCACACTAATTTTTACTTCAGAACATTTTCCTTGGAAAAAATTTGTGATCATACCCTTTTCTATGGTCACCTTAGCTGAAGGGGAGTTGCAATTACTAATTCAAAGACTAATAATAGACTTAATATGGCAGGGAAATTATCTATAGGTAATGATAATAAATAGTAGGTCTGAAATACAATTATTTATTAACTCGTTAATAAAATTTGCTCACTCTTGGTAGGTGAAAGGGTGATGTTGCCCCCTTCCCCAAAAAGCTAACACTTTGCTGAATCTGTTCATTAAAATTCCCTAAAATTGTGCATCAAATCATTCAATATTACTTCAATATCAAATAAATAACGGTACTTTCAAAATAACCTCGGTTGCTTCACACTCTTGCTTTTGAGTTTCTTTAAAAAAAGTCTTATTCGTCTTCTCCTACACGTTAAAAGAATCTGCAAATGGCCCTAGGTGTTGCTGAACATTGAAGATGGGAGCTCCCCCCCCCCCCCCCAAAAAAAAGGGATGTTTGCCCTTCCGACAACCTATTGGAATAAAATGCAAATCAACGTTTGATAAGAATACAAATATAACGCTTTGAAAGTGCAATGCATAAACAATATAAGTAAACTGCGTTTTTAAACAGTGTTCACAACGTTTTAAAACGCATTTTCTACCTTTCAAAAGGATTTGATACGCGGATTCATATAGGGCCTATTTCTAAATGCCCATTAATGGACAATAAATATTGAATCAAAAGTTATTCAGGCCATGCCCATCCCAATAACGAGTTGATTTGATTGCATAAAGATTAAACAAAGTAAAGCTGAAAATTTCATTTTCAATTTTTTTTTTTCATTAAACATTTATTTTCGTTAACCTCGGCACATTCTGATCCGTGTGTAAATGGGGGAAACTAAACATTGCTAAATGACGTCACACACTTTCTATTCATATGAAATATGAAAGCATTTCAATTATTCCCTCATACGTGTAAAACCCGATACGACTTCATTTTTTGTGTTGAAATTAATATTATTGTAACGAATTGTGATTCAGTCAAGAGCTAATCTATCGTCAAATCTTGATAAAAATACTACGAAACTTTCTTAAAGAAAACAATAACTAATGCGTTTTTGACATTTTTCTCTCTATGATGTGATATGTTCATGCGGTTTTCTTGCAATAGGTGAAACTATAAGATATCATAACTTTCCTATTTTACATCCGAATTTGAAATTTTGAATCTATGCAGATCAACTTTTTGGGACTTGACATTTCAAGAGAGTAGAAAGAAACTAAACAACATGCAAACCGCGTCGGTCACGTGATCAAAATACAAAGAGGTGTCCGCTATACCTTTGTGTTTGAAAACCATATAAGAACGCTTCTTAGAAATAGTGTTTTAACGAGTTGGTCAAAGCGACGAGAAATAAAGGGGTATTATGCAAGGATGTTTAACAATTAGGTCATAAACTATTCTCTTTGCCACCTTATGAAAAAGATTTCTTGGGATGTCAGGTTCCAATTATGATATCTTCTCTGAGATTGGCGGTTTGGTAATTGTTGATCAAAGAAAAGGTTGTATGGCGATCCCTTTTGTGCAAAAAGCGTTCCATAAATACAATTTTATCGTTATTTTAATAATGAACGAATAAAGACCTGTGATCTGATTTGTGTTTCAGATTTCAAGGGTAAACAATTAATGACCGTAATTCGTCGCTTCCTGTTCTATTTTGAGTGAACAAATTATAGGTTCTCTTTGGTGGAAGCAATGCACTTGATAATGGAACAGATGATTACACCTGCTGGGCTATTTTGTATGAGAAAACCTAAGGATTTACAGGTCAGATTTAGGCACGGGGACTGTACGACTTATTGTTTTACCATGGCTTATTTTTATTTTTATTTTTTTTGGTCGATATTTTTATTTCAACGAAATGTATGATTAGAGTATGTAGCACAAACTTATCCTCTTTTCTAAGAAAAAATGAATCGATATACAAAGATGTAACCATCAACAATCTTTGCCTATTAATTGTATTTGTTATGTTTTGATGTAGTGTTTACTTTTTTTATTTTGTTTACTTTTTGCTTAGCCTTATATATATTTTTCATAGATGCCCAAAGGTGCTACATTCTAATGACCAATTTAGATGCATAAATAAATATTTAAATGTATAAGGATACAAAACAAGTAGATGTTGTATGTAGACGAAAGAAAAAATCTATTTAATAAATATATTACAAATGAATACATATGAAATAAAATTAACTAGTAAATTGTTCTCTTGCTTTCATATTCCCCCTTTTCTCTTTTCTTATACTTTTTCTCTCAATATTTTACCTTGTAGTGTTAGGGCAGCCAATAAGTTTGACGTTAAACTTATTAGGGGACTTATTTGTTTTCCACCTTGAACAATGAACATGCAAGAATGAAAGGATTTCAGCAATAAAGCACATTAGTAAGTTACGTCATTTGGTTGTGAACATCATGGACCTGGCTAGTGGTAGGTCCATGGGAACAGCAAACAACACGATATCGAATAGTAAAATCGATAGATGGCCTAATGCAAATTTGCGAATTAGTGCGTCAAACTTTTCCAACATGACGTTATTTAAAAAATCTGCAAATTAAAGGTGAGTTTTCATGTTTAAGAGTTAATGTCATGTACAATTTAAGATCAATTGATTAAACAATTCTGAAAATACAAAATCATATAGGTAACAGATGAACAAGTGCAAGGCAACAATGCAAAGTATTTTGAAGTTTTGCATCATTATACAGAAAACTAAGAAAGAAATACATTCACTCGAATAATTATGAAACAATATTTCATGTGCTTTTACGTCAGTACTTCGCAGGTATTTAGATGTGTCATTTTTACGAATGTCTGCCCGATGTGTTTCAAAACACAGGGTTGACATGATCAACCATCTACTCGCGTGCCGCTTTATCCCCGTCGAGTCGTGCGCGCTAAAACAGGAAGGAAATCATGACGTCAACTCCGCTGACGTTAGTTTACTTTAGCAAAACGTCTTTGCACTTATTTCTTCTCTAAACTCTAAACAAATCTAAACTTGCATAAATAAACCATTCTATTACAACGTCTGGATCATGTCAATAGAAAGGTAAGGTCTTTCTGATGCATTTACTAATAGGGAAGCACTTAAAAAATAATTTCCACGAAGAAAAAAATCGCAAAGAACTTCAATATATCTGAGAAAGAGACTATCAGTGGTACTTTAGTTACGAGACGCCAAACAAAATGAGGGAACAACATAAAAAGTGAAAGCGAAAAAAAGTTAGATTTTGATACGCACAGATGGTTGGTGGAGATAAGATCGCCGTAGCGGTTCACAAATAGGATGCTATTGGAGTTGGGAAGTCAATCGGGACCAGTTTTTAGAGCGAAAAAGAGTTGGGTTGGGTGGTTGGTAGGAGGGTTGGTAGACATCCTAACTTTTGTTTGTCGGGGTGCGTTTGTTACCCCTGAGAGGGGAGTTTGGGGTTGAATTAGTATTGACCCTAATCCTCCAATTTTCGAGAGGGCCTTTTTTATGATTGCATTTTCTCTTCCTCAACATGCATCATCCCTCACCCAGTCTCTCCATCATTCTCCCCCCCCCCCCCTCTATCTCTCTATCTCCTTCTTTCTCCCTCTACTCTTACTTCCCTCTACCTCTTTAAGCCTAACCATTTTAGGGAACCTTTTCTCTGTTAAAATAAATACCCCTAGCTCCCGCCCCCTTGCCTCTTAATACCGCTTTATATTCTCTCCATCCCATCCACCCTTGCCACAACATTTTCCTCATCTTCTTGATGACTCTCCTTTCTTTCTGTTCTCCTCTCCTCACTTATCATTACATTTTTTTCCTAAACTTTAGTCACATATTTTTTTATTCATCATATTCAACAAACATGTAAAGTTCATTTGAATGGCAAGGATATTATGCCCGGTGTTCGGGTTTATATTGATACTATACCCCGCTGTTTCCTATCCAGGGTTATCCCATGGGATTCTCATGTTGGGTAATGACCTTCGTCGAGTGTAAACAGATGCTACAAAGTTGCGGCTTGAAACGGAAAGGGGTCATGACCTTGCCGCGACCCTTGACCTAAAAGTGTGTGTCTCGTTTCATTGGGTGGATGGAGAATATCACACAGACGTAGCATTCGTGATCATTGAACAAAAATGAAATAAACATATTTAATATATATTGCCAAAAAGGTTCCAGTCAATATTTTGATAAAGTTTGACTGAGTTGAGATTTCGAATTTCATATCCCTCTGGAGCGATGCTCATAATTGTAACATGAAGGAACATTTTTTTAATTACACTTTCACTTTTGAGAAGAGATTTTGATTGTGACCTCTCATTAGCTCATCATTAAATTTATATGACCCACACTGAAATGTTGATGGATTCTCTGCTCTTTTATTTGATATATCATTCAAAGATTTTTTTTTTTTTGGTGTCATCCCCCTTGCAAATTTTGGTGTAGGGGTGGCGCCCCCATAGAATAAAAACACTGAAAATTTGAGGAAAAGACAATCTGAGACTACTTTTTAAAAAATCGATATTCCCAAATGGATCCACCTATGGTTATAGGCAGAAAGGGCAAGTGCACCGCCCCCACCACCCAAGGTCATACGTGAGAAATGGTTCAACTATTTCTTCCTCTGATTCAGAAGCGACAAACGTGATCTTTTCACGGCGGTGTAATTATAAAAATCGTTGATTATTCACAATGTCCTTGAAATAACGTGACTGTGCTGACTCCCCTTCGCCTTCATTGAACATGATAGGACAGTGTCGACGAGTCGGTGTACGCATCCGACAAAGCTCAAGTGCACATAGTAAGAATGATTATTAGTATATCAATTGTTTCAATGATACTGATTATATTATATGAAAATAATTATGATGATGATAATAATAATAATGACATGCAACATAGCGCTTAATACAATATTTCTAAGAGATACATGTTATTAGTACGGCTATACCCTGATCAGACACTCGTGCACTAGGAATTTCTTCCTACCGGGTACCCATTTAATTCACCTGGATGGAAAGTGGCAAAATGTAGATAGATAGACGCATTGCAAACGGACGCGAGTGCCGTGGTGGGGCTCAAATCTGTTCCTTTTGGTTCAAAGTCTGGAGACTATTCACTGAGCCACAACACATCTCTCTCTGTTGATAATAATGATGATGATAATAATGACACTTACAGCCTTATGATGATAATGATAATGATAATAGTAAAACAGTAATAATAACAAAAATGTGATAATAACCACCATTATCATCATCATCACCATTATCATCATCATAATCATCATCGTCACCATCATCGTCGTCATCATCATCATCACCATCATCACCATCATCATGATCGTCATCATCGTCACCACCGCCACCGTCATCTTCATCACCACATTGACACCATCACAGTCATAGGGATCTCAATGACATCATTAAAAACAAATGTCATACCAACAAACAATGAAAAGGTAGATAATTACAACTAAACTCTTAAATCATTATTGTGTTACAGGGCATGTAACACATTACGATATTGGATTTCTTACAACGCAGATAGTTTTCCTAAAGATGGGGCATTCTCACTATTCCCCTTCATTTAGGCTGCAATGTTGATTGCACAATAAATGTCACACTCATACTGTAATTCCATCCCGATCGATGGTACATATGCCATTCGAAATTGGATTGGTCTGGGTCTGTTAGGTTGGTGTGACTGCGACGTTCATGACGTTCCTATTTTGATTCAGCCTCGGTGTAGGGCGCCCTCACCATGATCTTACGTCCATAGGTTAAAATCCCAGTCACACACTCTAAACAATGAAATGCAAATTTAGCATTTACAGAGCTTGTATAGTGACTGCATTTCCTGTCTTATGATAGCTAAATGGGCGCTCCTTATGCACACTGAAGAAGGGTTATATTCATGTAGCTTTACACACAAGCATTTTTAGAGCATTTTGCCTGATCGGCTTTCGGATGAGATTTTTTTTATGTCGGACCAAGAACGTGGTGAAAATAGATAAATTTCCATTCAATTAATTTGCCAATCTTAACAATACGGTCATATATTTTTTAATCAATAAATTTGGAATTTCAATGGTTCTTTTACTTTTAGAGTGTACTCCCTGGTTAAAAAAATAGTGACGTTACTTTATTACCACTGTCATGACTGTCCAAATTATCTGTAAGAGTATATAGTTCTGCTTGACTCAAACCCAAAAGCCAAGGTCTGGAGAGGCTGACAAATAAATATGAATTTCCACTGTTTTTTTAAATCAATTTGTTATGTTTTTCATATTTTTATGGATAAAGGGATGGAGGTATCTATTTGAACTAGTTAACCACCAGACTTATTTATCGCAACTTTTTATCATTGATACGTTTACAGCTGTCAAGTCATTAACAGAAGATGGGTTCTGTAACTCTTTTTTCCGACTGAAGATTGTTATCTTGGTCATGTTTATTTTCATCATAGTCTCAGAGATAATTGACAATGTCCACTACTGTCCACTCTCCAGACAATAGCTATTTTGTGATTGGAGGAAATAGATGGAAAAGTGAAAATAAAAGCCCGAGGTTATTAAGTCTGTCATCGCGTATATGATTTCTTTTCGATGCAATATTTATATATCATGGTATCCATCTACCTAACGGTCTCGTATTTCTACTTTTTAACCCGTCGAAATGAATTAAGAAATTTTATACTTATTTCTGTTATACTTCTACTATATCTAATGATTCAAATTTCATACTGGGTATATATACCTGTATTTAAACTCACATGCCTCTTTATACTATATTCGGTGTCCTTTGCTTTTGTATATTTGATTAAAATAAACGTTCCTCACTCTAAAAACAAATCAGTAAAAATGACTAGTTGTAGGGTCAGCTGGGTGCAACTGTTATTCTAGTCGTATTTTACTATAACAGAGTTATTTCTGACTAGAATATATGTCAGAAATGTGACTAGACATATCAGTTGCATCCAGCTGACTACTGGTCTAGTCAATTTGACTGATTTGTTTTAAGAGTGCATATTTTGTAGATTTAATCTATTAAATGATGCACTGTGCAAACAAATATTCGAGCAAGCAGTTAGATTATCATCCTACGTGCTTGTGTTTGTTATTAATACAAAATTTCAACAATTTTTACTGCAAAATCAGTTTCTTTCATTTCTTTACCGCCCCTCCAATTAGGAAACAAAGTGCACTCGGACATGAAATAGATGGGTAAATCGCTAATACATGTAACTCAATTAAAAATCTAGTTAGGTTTGTCTTGTCTTTTGTTTCTATATGCCAGCAAAGTTTGAAAATTTCTGCTTCTAAACGAAAAAATTGATTTAAACCAAAATTTGATATTTGATGATGAAAATAAAAATATGACTGGATTAAGAAGGTATTGATAGTCCATGCACACAGGCAATATCCGTCAAGAGTACTTCACCAAGAGTTTTGAATAGTCATCGTCTGGTGTTGCTTAGCAACAATGAGATGATAAAATTTATTTTCTGTCGAGGTCATGGATTAGCAAGTCTGTTGTCCACAACAGGCTTATGAAAGTAACAATGACTCATCTTTTATACACTTTATTGAATTTCGAAGAACGTCAGATGAAAAAGTTGTGCCTGCGTTTTGTATAAATAATGTTTTTCGTATAAATTTATTTAGCATATTTCACCATGGCACCATGCTTTATAATTTTGATACAAATTGAAAAAAAAAGGAAATGTAGCTTATTACAATGTACTGTCGCAGAGTGTTCTTTCCTGTAAGACTGGAGCACTAAAGTCGCTCTTTTTATCTTTCGATATGAGTTTAAATTTTTTAAACAGGCAGTGGTGACACCATGATTTTCAAACTAGGAGGAGGGGCAAATGGGGGACAAAAGGGAATTTTTTTGGGGGGGAAGGAGCAATGACAGAAACAAAAGTTTTTGCCTGTTTCACAAAATCGAGCGCGAAGCTCGAGTTAAGTTTTTTAATATATGCCCTACTAACTTTGAAAAAACACTTTTAAGGACTGTTTGCAGTTATAGTGGATATCTCACCAACTAAATAATGCGAGCGCGAAGCGCGAGCTGAAAATTGTTAATATCCTTTGATGAAAACTGGACATCATAAGCACTTTTTTATAACAGGATGGGCATCTAGAAAAACATTTTAATGCAAGTGCGTAGCGTGAGCTAAAAAAATGTTAAATATTCAGCTTTT
>NW_026974465.1:0-18855 GCF_037042905.1 Lytechinus pictus | reverse complement strand
AGCACAGCACCAAGACCTTCCTGTGATGCATCTGTGTGAAGTATAAATTCCTGGTCAAAATCTGGGTAGGTCATGACAGGTGGGTTGATAAGTTCCTCAATAATAGAGTCGATAACAGCTTGATGTTTCTGAGTCCATATAATTCTAGTACTGGATGGAGCTTGGCCATGTTGCTGCTTCTTTCCCGCCTTCTTAGACTTTGCTCTAGGGTTCGGGGTACTTGGTGGGTTATGTGATTTCAGAAGCTCGTATAGTGGCTTCGCCCGCTTTGCATAATCCTGGAGGTACCTTCGGTAGTAGCCTGTGAGACCAAGAAGTTTCCTCAGATCACCTACCGTCTCTGGCCTCTTATCTCTGATGGTTGTGAGGGCCTGTGTCTCCTTGGGATCCGCTCGATATCCATCTGCTGAGATGATTCTTCCCAGGAACTTGACTTCGCTCTGGAAGAGGCTACATTTTGATGGTTTCAGCTTCACCCCATGCTCACTTAGGCGTCGCAGAACAGTTCTGAGATGGGTGAGATGTTCTTCAAAGCTCTGGCTATACACAATTATATCGTCAAGATATACCTCACAGATGTTGTGATTCAGGCCATCAAGAATTGTTTCCATGCATCTCTGGTAGGTTGCTGGTGCATTCCGTAACCCAAATGGAATTCGTTTCCATTCATGAAGTCCCCATGGAGTTACGAATGCTGTCATTGGTTGACTCTCTTCTGCCATGTAGCCTTGGTGGTACGCTTTACCCTGGTCCAAAGTAGTAAACCAGCGATTTCCTCCGAGACTGTCGAGGATATCCTGCATACGAGGGATCGGCTGTCTATCAGGAATCGTCTTCCGGTTCAGCTCACGATAGTCAATGCAGAGACGTAATCCTCCATCTTTCTTTCTCACGCAGACTACCGGAGAGGCATAGGGGGACTCTGACTTTGTGATCCACCCTCTATCCAGGAGATCCTGCAGGTACAGTTTTACTTCCTGATACAATGGACGTGGTATCGACTGGTAAGTACGCTGCACTGGAGTATCGTCGCTTAGTCTCAGAGTCATCTGCAATTCAGGAATTGAACCCATATCTTTGTCGCTCTTGGAGAAACTCGCCTCTTCCTGTCTGAGTAACTCCTGCACTACCGATCTCTGCTCCTCAGGCAAATGGGGGAGTTGAAATGTCTGGTCCTTGTTTGAAGAATCGGCAGACTCTGCAGACACTGAACTAGAGTTGACAAACATTTCATCATGCACAGGTGGAGGGTAGCCAGGCAAAACAGACCGAACATGGAGTACCTGGCCTAGTATAGTGCGACTTGGGATGACAAGTGGTCGGTCTGAATGATTCGAAACGGGAATGTGAATCCGGCAGGAGTTCCCTTGAGAAAGTCGCAGTAGATACGGCTCAATCTCTAGTCCTTCAGGCCACTCGCCATCACAGTTGGGCTCAAATAAGACTTGGGTGTCTTCGATGTTAGACCTGGCTCGTACTCTGGTAGCTAGGTTGATTGTTGAGTTCGCTGGAACTCTCACAACTGATCTTCCAGTCCGCACACAGCAGATCTCTTCAGTCTCCCTTGCTTTGATGACGTTCAACAACTTTAGGGCCTTGTCTTGGGATAGGTTTGGAATTGATGCTTGTAGAGTACTGAATGGGATTTGATCACCATTGAAGTTGTTAATTACCTCTCCAATGACGTTGGAGCCGATGATGGGTTCTCGGAGGTCATCTGTAGCAACAAGGAATGGCACCGATAACGTTGGGCTCCTAAAGGACAACTGCAAATCAATCGGAATCCATCCAATGTAAGGCATGACAGTCTCATTTGCAGCTGCAACTCTGAGTCCACGTCCAAGTAGATCTTCTACCTTCTGAAGAGCAACATCAGGTAGCTTTTCTTTCCACCATGCCTCCGTCACCACAGACACCTGGGCTCCTGTGTCCCACAACGCTGTTGCATCAATGGCGTTCATTTTGCATTTTACCATGCAACGTTCTCCAACGAGTTCAACAAGTTTCCGGTGTCTTGGGGTTACGTATATCTGGTTCAATGTCACATTCTCTTTGGGGAGCTGATCAATTAGGGTTAAACCCGGTCCCCTCGGGTTGACCCTTGCCCGTTTCCCTGGTTCCTCTTCCTGCATCCACGGGCATAATGTTCAGACGAACCACACTTGAAACAGTGACGACAGTCATTTCCCCGACCTTGCTCTCGACATCTCTCACATCCCTTAGGCCGGGGCGGCCTGCCATCTGCCGGCGTTTGTCCAGGTGCGGGTCTCCGATCCTGCAAGGCTGCCACACACGCTTTGAGTTCAGCCAGTTGTGCCGCAAAGCCCTTCATCATCTCCAACTCCGGGTGCTTATTCTTTTGCTTTGCAGGTTCTGCATTGTCCTCCGTGATGACATTCACCCGTGCTGCGGGTCGGATCCCCGCTTTCAGTTGCCGCTTTGATTCCAGGGCAACTGCAGTGTGCAGCTTTTCCAGGAGCTCCTCATCACTGGTTGTCACAGACAAAGATGATTTAAGATCTTGTCTGATCTGGTCATTGCACAGCCCAGTAATGATCGTGTGAATGAACATGTTCTGCACAAGGCTGATGTCATATTTCAGCCCAGTTGTTGTGTCCTCAGAGGCCCGGATTATCCGCTGGCGCAGATCCAGAGCCCGCATCACAAAGCTCTGCGCTGATTCAGTCTTCCCCTGGGTCGCCTGTGAAAGCTCTTGATATAATTCAGTTGCATCCTGCTCCTGATAATGCGATTTCAAGAAAGCCTTGAGAGTCCCGAGATTGAGGTTGGAGCAGCTTTCCAAATACGATCGAAGCCTTAGGCTTGGGTGAATGGCCTTCAAAACACTCTCCACCACCTCAGCTTCTGAATATCCTTTCAAAAGGGCTGCATCTATCTGGTAGTTGAGGCTAGATAGAGTTAGCCTGTCCTTGTGACTTGAATCACCCACTTGGCCACTAATTCGCAGCTCCTTTCTCATCATCTGCATGGGTTGAACAGGAACTGGAATTGAAGGCTTCTCCTCGTCTCTTACAACAGGCATGTGCTGGTCTAGTACCTCTTCTGGACTCTCGTCCTTCAACCCTTGAAGAATGTCCCTTAATGCTGCCAACGTGGCTGCACCAGCCTCATTATCTCCCAGCTCCCTTACTAGCCGTTGAAGTCGACGGACCAGAAACTTCCTGGGCTTCCCCTCTGTCTCCGATGACGGGATAGCTAGGTGCGTGCAAACCAATGGCAGTTGTCCTACTGCCAGACCAAATATCGCCTCCTCCACCTCGAACACCAAATCCTCGATGTCTGCCATGTTGACGAAAGCTATGTTGTGGATCCTATAACTGGTTCTACTACCACTAGTCTGCCCTTGTAAACTCTTTTAGGTAGTCTTGCAGTTTCCTGTCCACACCTTCCTTCCAGTCACCTTCACAGCATCAATGATTTGAGTTCAGATGTTTAAGCTTCAAATGGGCGTAGTCGCATCCTCACCGATTCCAGGTGGTCGTCCATAGACAGCAGTCTTGAAGATTTACATCTAAAGTTGCTGTCCTGGCAGGGTCGCCAAAATGTTACCCCTCCCTGGGTGGGATGGGCGTTAAAACTGTAAATAATAATGAAGAGAGAAACAATTGTCAGTCACATGTAGTTTGTATGGGCATCAGCAAGGTAATGATCATACGTTTATTAAAAGAATGTCACAAAAACCATGTCAAATAACAATCAATATTAAGGAAATACATTATCTATCACTAATTTCTCAACTTATGATTATATTTAATTGTTCTTTAAAATACTTAGATAATAAACGAATGTAACTACTAATCAATACAACTAAAACGTCTAACATTCAGTCTAAATTACATGTTAGAATATCTCCTAATTCTTATTAATAATCTCTAATCCTAATAACCAAACATTAAAGAAATAAAGTCTGAACTACTAGACTAAACGATAAGAGAACACATGACCAATGGATGCAGGGGAATACATCCTAAAGCCTCAAATCTAAACTGTTAAGATGGTCCCTGATTCTTATGGAACTTTTATGTACAAGTTGAGAACTTTCTTTGTTCTGACATCCAAAAAGAATCCCTTGCCATTTCTGAGGTGATCCCTTAATTCTCCCTAAGTTAACTCTCTCACTCTTGGAATCACTAACCAATATACACTAACACACTACCACTGTCTTCCAGCATGCTATATGGCTTAATAATTCCTAATCTACCACTAACTCCTAACATATCTTAAAAGTAAACACAAGTTCCAGGAGTCAAGGTAACAAGCTGAAAGTTGAAGAGCCTATTTACATAACACGTTGATAACAGATACTTTCTTGAGAAGAACAAAGAACAAGAGTATGCAGTACAGGTATATATATGCCCATGCACCTCTTAGTACAGAATCTAATATTATATACAATACAGTCAAATACATATTTAAAAAGAAATGTCAAAGTAATATACTGATCAATACCTATTTCTGTTTCTATACCAAAAGCCTCAGTAACAATTATAGCTAATAATATATATATGTTCTAACTATTGGTGAATATCTCTCTATTGAGATGTCAGTGATATATAACAGTATACTCTCAATTATAATGTTCATCCTATCCAATCAGTCTATATACTTCCAGGAAGACATATCACTACGACAAAAGTATCATCACAATCATATCAACAGCATATATCTCTATAACAGTTTTGGGTAATAATAACAATAAAAATGTATCTTTTCTTACCTGTAAATAATAATGAAGAGAGAAACAATTGTCAGTCACATGTAGTTTGTATGGGCATCAGCAAGGTAATGATGACCAACCACATGCTTGACAACTGAGATGGAGGTTTTGGGTTGCTCCACTATAAAATAGGGGTGTACAAGTGTTCTAATTGAGGGTTATATAATACACTGAAAATGAATGGATGGTATATGTGAATAAGTAAAGCTGAGTGAATTTGTAGGGGTGCCCTATCTTTGGAGGGGCCTCACACACTCATTACAGCAATGCCCCACTTTTCGCTGGAGAACGCGAACGCATATTTACGACGGTAGTTGATTTTGGAAGAGACTTTTGTGCCCTTCGTAAAAGGCTGTCCTGCAATTTAAATTGTGTAACATATGAGGATTTTGTTTAGCTTTCGCATCTGCAACGGAAACAGAAATCTGCGGTTCGTGTGCAAAATACTATCCGATTTAGGACGACTTTCCAGAGCCACATTTGGTTCCTCCCAGAGCTCGAGAGGCCGCCCGGGGGACCACTTCCATTGACGAGTGGATACCAGGCGCGACCACGCGTAAAAGGGAAAGAGTGGGCAAGTACGTTACGAATAGGCCTATATGTAACGTTATAAGGGTGTCAAAAACGATGTTTAAATGCTGAAAAAATGGATACATTTCCAACACAAGCCAAATACTTGTTAAGGGATGCATTTTTATAATCTGGAAAAGACTCGCTTCCCTTGTTTAGGGTGCTTTTCGAAACCCCATGGTCGCGCCTGGTACCCACTCGTCAATGGAAGTGGTCCCCCCGAAAATTTGAATCTTATCCCCCATTTCGGGGGAAAGTAAAACATAATGCCCATTACATTGTGTGTGCTAGAGGCATATCGTTTGTTGTAGGAGGAGCAGGGAAAGGAGAAAAAAAACGCAAAGTCGGATGGGTTTCAGACGGATAGGCCTATTGCATATGCTGTGTACATATCAGCGCATGCGAAATGGTTTAGCTGGAGAGGTGATCTGACACATGGAATATATTGCCAGTGATCCACCAATAATCCACATTAGATGCAACATCGATTCGATGGACTGTAATAATATATTTCCAAGTCTGAATTCAGTAAGTTTTTCCTCAATATGTACTCGATTTGTTTAAAAAACCACTTATCCATGTCATAATCTACATTTCGAATGTCTCCAGCCAGCTGGAGTCATGATAGTCATGATAGTACAGCCCCGCCGCGAGCTCAGGCAGGCATATACTATGATGACCAGTCGTACATGCATGAAAGCGGGATTTCAACAATTTGGAATAGCATGCTGGTATCGCATGAAAGAATTTTGCACACGAAAAGCAGATCTATATAGGGCCTGTAACACAAAGCTTACATTGACGAGTGGATACCATGCGTGACCCCCCCCCCCAAAAAAAAAAAAAAAAAGTAAAAAGGATGTCTTTTTCAAGATAGGGCGCGTTACGTACGTAACGTTAAAAGGGTGTCAAAACACTAAAATATTGAAGAAAAAAAAGGGTATCTATTTTCACTAGGAAAATTTGCGAGGGTTTTAAAAAATAAGACTAAAATGTTTTATAAAGGATGTACTTTTTGCCCCAATAGTCAACACTACGTGTTTAGAGTACGATTTGCGCGAGGTGTGGGATGTGGGGCCGTATAGGTAAAACCGACGACCGACGTCCATGACATATATATAAATAACGCTGTACTTTTTTAGGGGTCGATTCAGGGAATACTTGCCAAGAGTATCGTTTTGTTTCCAATACTTGTTAAGGGTAGGGTTTTACACGCCAATACTTAATGTTAAGGGGTGCATTTTCAGAATATGGAAAATGTGTGTGTAGTAGACAGCTGGCAGCCGTCTGTTTCGAGGATTTTTTTTTTAAACATTTTTTATTTTTTATTTCGCCTCGTATAGTGGAGCCAACGGAGTTCAGCTGAACAACCAACATAACAGAGACCGAAGCTTTTGGTCTAGTGTTTAGGGTGCTTTTCGAGACCCAATGGTCGCGCATGGTATCCACTCGTCAATGGAACTGCCCCCCCCCCCCGGGTTTAAACTGTTCCTTCATCCGCCATATCTGGCCCCTCAAAATATTTTGCTCATTGCGCTAATGTAATGGTTATAATTTTGAAATGTTTATTTGGCTTTTCCTTGTCAGGCGATGCTGGTTACCGGCTTCGTTACAAGTTCCCTGACCTCCATCGAACGTCGCTTCCAGCTACGTAGTCGAGATCTGGGAATCATAATCAGTAGTTTCGACGTAACTAGCATCATCCTCGTCCTCTTCGTCACTTTTGTTGGTGGTCGTGGCAACAAGCCGCGCTGGCTTGGGACTGGATGTATCATCATCGGCGCCGGTGCGCTCATCTACGCCCTCCCGCACGTCACCACGGGAAACTACCGTTACACGACATCGAGGGTGTCGCCGACATGCGGAGTGGATGCCGAAGCCGCGGCTGCCGCCGGTGGCGACGTCACGATGTCGTGTGATGATGTCATGGATGAGAGGCCGTCGAGTTTAGCGCAGTATATGTACGTTTTCATGGCTGGACAAACGTTAATGGCCATTGGATCGCTTCCGCTGAATACCTTGGGAGTTTCTATGCTGGATGAAAGTGTGTGCTTGGAACAGACAGGATTGTACATGGGTAAGTGAGTGTTATACAGGAGCATTTCTTGAGAAATTCTGTGATTTTCACCAACATAAGCTTATTTATATAAGGTTATATCTGATTAGCTGAGAGCTAATAAGTCAGAGAGAATCACCAACAAAATATTTCATGAAACAATTCCTTAGTGTTGGTTTAGGGGATTTCTTTCTTTCTTTCTTTCTTTTTATTTATTTAGTTATTTATCTATCTATTTGTTTATTCATTTTATTTATTAGCTGTCTTTCTGTCTTCCTGTCTTAACTTTATTGAGTTTTCTGTCTTTATTTTTTTATGTTAACATATTTCTAAAATAAATTATTTTCATAACATATTATGTTATCATTTATGTTATTTTTTATAATTTTTCTTATCTTGTTTTTTTGTTTGGGGGTAGAAGAAAAATTATTTTGGGCATTGGTGCACCAATTCTTTTGAAGGTTGTTTGTGTTGTAAGTAACCCTATGTCATCACTATTCTTTTTTCCTAATCCTTTTCTTTGACCAAATGTTTTTGCAATATTTTCAATTGAAATTGGATTGAAATAGAAACAGCAACATTTAAACATCCTCATGTTTCATCAATATACCATTGGTCTAAAACTTAATCACACTCTTAATCACAAACAACCATAGTTAAAAAGAACCACAAGAACAAGAGTAAAATTTATGGTGGTGATCAAGATGACTAGTAATCATGATGATGATGATGACACCATAGAAATAATGATAACAAGTCATTAAAGAAATAATGATTACAAGACAAGAAATTGCTATGATTCTTTGCAACATATTAATGTATTATGACAGAAATAAAACTGGTATATATATATTTTTTTTATTCATGTGGTAATCATGAGGTAATAATGGATTAGTGTATGATATCTTCCTTTTTTGTGTGTGTGTCATTCACAGGTATATTTTTGGCTGTGGCATCTTTGGGACCTGCAGCTGGCTACATGTTGATGGGTGTCTTTCTAAATATATTCACCAATTTTTCAAATCCGTTCAGGTAACACTAAAAATCAAACACTTATTTATTTTCTGCGATGTATTAGCTACAAGGGTAAGGGCAATATGCTTTCTAGTTATTTCAGATTTCAATTTATGTGAGTTGTTTGTTAGTTCATAGCACAGAGATTGTTTGATCAAACCCTATGTATTATTATTGTGTGAAATATGTTAGATGTGCCAAAAAAAAACATTGATTTAATTGATTTCTAAACTGCTTGATCCATAGCTTTATGTCTTAGATTTAACTTAACTTTAGCTTGTATTCTTGTTACAGTCAGTTGTGTTATCAGTTCTTGTTTCTCTCACAAATATTTTTTTTGCGTAATGATACCTGAAGTCATAAAGAATTAATAAAGGATAATAGACGATTGTAGGGCTAATGATTCTGTTTACTAATGTTTTGAAAGAAGTTCTTTTGAATCTTCATACATATAGCTGCACCATTTTAAATGCTGACAAGGACATGATGTCTTATAGGTACTACGTTTATCCAACAATCAAACTGTCATCAAATACATGTTCTAAAACCTGAATGGTAAGGTTATGCACTAAAAAAACTTTCTCTTGCCCAGCTCTGCCTTCAAGACATGTTTTGTGAATTTTGTGAATTAATTTTTTTATACCACTGTGTAGTACTATCTGTTATTAAAACTTTTACCAAATACTAACATGAATATTAAGCTATCATTGAAATAATACCCCTTCTCTTACCAAGCCCTGACTTTTATTCATGTTTTGTGAAATGTTTGTTTTAATTTTTCTTGTTCCACTGTGTAGTACTGATATTAGCACATCGGATCCCGGCTGGGTGGGTGCTTGGTGGATAGGCTTCATCATAGCCGCAGTTCCAGCTTTCCTTTTCGGGATTCCGCTTAGCTTGTTCCCACGAGAATTACCAGGTAGGCCATCACCCAGAAATGCAAAACAATGATTATGGAGATCATGAAAAGTTAAAAGCCACCCAGAAAAAGCAAAACAATGAGTATAAAGGTAATGAAAAAGGTAATGCATGCTGATGTTTGACAGACAGTATCCAGGATATTGCTTGAGCAGAAGTGATTATATATTAATACATTTTTACAAACTTTGTGCTTTAGATACTGCCAGAATAAGAGCGGGTAAAGAAAGTCAAGTTCATGCACGAGGAGGGGCTCATGAGACAGAACGACCAGGCTTTGGTTCAAGACCAACTGATTTCATCATCTCACTCAAATACCTTGCTGTCAATCCGACAGTAATGTGTACTATCTTAGGTAAGACAATTGAGAGTTCAAGAATGATTCTGGGCAGTATTCTCAACACACTAATCATCCCACCGCTGCCACCATAATTTGGCTGGGGCCTGGGGCAGATCCAGGATATCATATGGGATATATTTATGAGACTTAACGACCAGGGTTTGGTTCATGACCAAATGATTTGTTCAGCTCACTCAAATATCTTGCTGTCGACTCGACAGTAATATGTATTATCTTAGGTAAGACAATTGAGGATTCAAAAATAATTTGTTTGTTGATGGAGGCCACGGTAGATCTAGATTTCATAACAGATTTATTTGTGAGACTAGGGTTTGTTTTTTAAGGCCAACTGATTTCATCATCTCACTCAAATGCCTTGCTGTCAGCCCGACAGTAATATGTACTATATTAGGTAAGACTCCAGAGAAAGTTTTAAGAATAATTCTGGTCACATAGGGCAGTATTCTCAACACACCACCATCCCACCGCTGCCACCATAATTTGGTGGGGGGCCAGGGGCAGATCCAGGATTGTTATGAGACTTAACAACCAGGGTTTGGTTCACAACCTAATGATTTTATCAGCTCACTCAAATACCTTGCTGCGAACTCGACGGTAATGTGTATAGGTAAGATCATTGAGAATTCAAGAATTATTCTTTGCTTCATCATGCAAAGAGTTGCATTCAATCTGATCAATCATAACTATGGTAAGCCAGCAAAGTTTTGAATGCGTAGACTTATTCAAATTGATGTATATGATTTACACTCATACATCATTGTCTAGACAAATTAAAGAGGTCCTTGATGTTTCCAGAACGACGTGTAAATTTTCTGTTTGAAGAAATATGACAAATAAGGATTTTCATAGTCATGCTTGAATAGATCAAATACAACTCTTTGTAAGACCGGGCCCAGATCACATAGGACAGTAGTCTCATCATACCAAATCATCCCACTGCTGCCACCATAATTTGGTGGGGTCTCAGACTTTTGGTACAATGGTTGAGACAGGTGATAAATGCTAAAATCATATTCTCTTGCCTTGAATACAGGCATCTGTGCAGATACCATGCTTGTTTCAGGTTGTGCAGCCTTCATGCCCAAGTTTACACAGAATCAGTTTCGTCAGACAGCAAGTGCAGCAAATTTTCTAATTGGTAAGTTGACAACTAAACAATTACTCTATTTCAACCAAACCAATACCTAGGAAGAGAGCGGATTGCAAAGATGCTTCATGCATCTCCTCATGGCCGTACACATGAATTGTTGTCATGGGGGGGGGGGGCAAAACACCTTTAAAAAATTGAAGAAATTCCGAAGCAAGGGGGTGATGCGACAGAGCTTGTCCTAAGAGGTTTTGTTGGTTTTTTTGCATTTTCGTAAGTGAAATTCAGGGATTTCATGCACACTTTGGGGGGATTTTATGAACAAATTTTCAATAAAACAATGTTCAGTTTTATTCTGCTTCAATTTCAATTTTGAATTTCCTGCTTCTTTTCTTTGGTTTGTACATGTTCATTATTCACTATTGGGCATAAAAGCAAAAGCTGCAGCTACTTTGTGAACATGCAACTTAATTACCATCAACAAAACTGTCTGCTTGAAAATAGCCCCAGCTCTCTTATTACCACCCATTCCCCACAATTGAAATTCAATTATCCCAATATTAAGTAACAATGTCGTTATATGTGTGGTACGATGTGTAGGACAATGATAAGTTGGATTCAAAGCCATTATATTTCCATTTCATATCCTCGAGGTACACATATTGGTTAGCTTGGCAAAGCTACCCTAAGGATTATTACTCCAGGGCTCAATGAAAATGATAAGATTTCTTGCACTTTTAATGAAGTTTTATATCCTATTATATATTCCAAGTACAATTTGTACAAAACCAAATAGTAATTTAGCTGGGATCATTTGTAACTTTCGAAGACTACCATTGGCGTCTGGGATTGAAATAAACCCACTTTGCCCTTATATTGGTTTGCTTCTCTTAGAATATCTTGAAATGTATATGTTTACAAATCAATAAGTGATATGTTTTCCCTGATAATATCCTAAATGTTTCAACCATCTCATAATGTTTTACTCCATAATTCTTGTAACTTTGTTTTACACAAACCCAAAACAGACTATTGGAAAATATTGACACATTAGAGAAGGCCTTAAAAACATCATCCCAGAGTTTCTGTATTTTTAAGTTCAAATCTCTTATTTACTCTCTAATCTTGTTGTGTATATATTGTAAAAATGTTTTTCCTTAATATTTTTTTTATCAATATCTTTATTGCAGGTAAATTGTATTGGTAGTTTGCATTTCCTGCTTCATTTCTTGCTTGATATGTTAACATTAAATCCCTCTGTAAAACAATGTTAGGTTATCAATGCTGAGTAGGGCAAACCTGTCTTTTTACTGATCTTTTCTTTGTAATTGTAAATATGTATCATTGTAATTGTTTTTTATTTGACAAAAATATATACAATTCAATAAAATCCTTAAATATAATATTATACAATCCTTCATTTGGACAGGTATCGCAATGCTTCCGGGTTTATCCGGGGGCGTTCTCCTTGGTGGTATTCTGACCAAGAAATTCAACTTGAAGGTCCGTGGTATGCTGACGTTTGCTATCGTTTCTGGCTTGGTGACCATTGTGCTACTAGGGACCGTGCTCTTGCGTTGCCCCCAGCTGCCGGTAATAGGTGTAACGGCCTCCTACGATGGACACAAGTAAGTGTCACATTTCCATCAAATCATCAGTCTTTATAATGTTCCTGTCATTAAGGTGTTATCAGTTAAGGACACGTCCTGGTCAGTATGCAAATGAGGGAACCAATGATATTACCCACTCACTATTTCCTTTGTATTTTATTATATGAAATATTTAGATTTTCTCCTGAATGTGAGGTAAAACGTCAAAGTAGAGTCCATGGATTAATATTGCCATGAATGAAAATGAAAACAAAAATATTAAGTTAAAAGATGTATTTCAAAATCTAAGTCATGAAAAAAAATTTACTAATCAAAAGCATTTAAAACTTGTAAAAGATAGTCATGATATCATTGGAAAATATTTTTGTGTGGGCAACATGAACTTGAAATGTGAACTTGAGATAGTAAAATGAAGATTGTTGGGATTGTGTATTCCTTTTTATATTCATGAAAAAGTAACAAGAATAATTTACATAGGACATTTTATTGATGAAGATACCATCACCATTGTTATTTTGCCAATTAGAATAATGCATCTCTTGATTGGGATGATATATGTGGTGCTGCTGCTCATGAGCAATTATTTGTTGGTTTGTGGAGAGTTAGATCATATTAGAAAGTGGATAATATCTGTTCAAAATGACAGTGTTGATGATGAACAAAATATGTAATTTTTTTTCCATCTTGCTGATGATTAATTATAGTAACATGAGGTCACATTAGTTTGCTTTTTAGTTGATTTTATTCATTATAATCAGAACTTATCCACATGTGTGTCTGTTCTAAGATGTTTTGATATGAGCCATTACTTTAAGATAATGACAAACTTTGATTTCAATCTTCTCTTCCACTATTTTTTGATAGTCTGATGGAGTATCATCAAGATAAACGTCTCGATGATGAATGCAACTTGGGTTGTACTTGTAATACCGAGCAGTACAATCCAGTATGCGTTGAAGGTGGCATTGCCGAGTATTTTGACCCATGCTATGCTGGATGTAAAGTGGATTATGGGAATGGGGTAAGTGATATTAGCATTTGCCTTCTTTTATCGTATGGAAAGATACAATAATGGTACAAAATTGTATGGAATATAATTGTGGAAAAATAGTTAAGGAAGGAGGGCACCAAGTTTTTGATTATTTGGATTATGATCATGAAACCGAGAAAAATACAAAAAAGAGTGAATTTTTCCATCTCTAGAAGTTTAGCTCCAGTGGATATTTAGATCAATGGGTGAATGAGTGAAGTATGCCACAGCAGTCTAGTAAACTCTGTTGTAATTATTGCAAGCCAAATATCTAAACACTTAGTTTACATTATATATTCCATGTCTACTTTTTTATATTAATTTTCATGTTCCAAATGTAAAGAAGTTAATTATCATTCAGGTATTTTTCAATGATAATAATAATAATGATAATTTAAAAAAAAATGATAATTGATAATAATAATAGTAATAATGATGATGATGATAATAATAATGATGATAACATAAGTTACAAAGTACCACACCTACTCTGCAGAGTGCTTTAGACACATAGAAAGTTCAGAAGAAAATGGAAGGTTTTGAGCAAACTTCTCAATATCTAAGAATTTGTCAATAATAATAATACTAGCAATAATGATAATAATAATAATTAGTAATAATAATAACCCCACAATGTTTTAACTATAGAAGGGTTTTTTTCTCTCTTTTTTTTCCTTCCGTTATCAGACATATGGTGATTGCGAATGCTTGAGGAATTTCATCTCGGCTAACCTGACTGCATCGACCCAGGTCCAACACGGCCCGTGTGAATCGGACTGCTTCCTCCTGCCCATCTTTGTTGCTGGTGCTGCATTCTTATTGTTCTTCCATTTTCTACCAGGAGTAGCACTGGTCAATACTCTACTCAGGTCAGATGATGGTGATAGTCACAACACAAATCTAATAAAAAATTTACTAGATAAATTAACTGATTTTCATTGAAATATCATTTGATCGGGTGCCATCAAATATCTGCTTTCTTGTCTTATAACAACCTTCTCAGTAGGATGAAAATTTCAGGATGCAATATTTGTCATGAACTTTCTGATATTCAATCACTAAATATGTAAAATAAGTGCCCAAATATTTATTGTAAAGAAAAATATAAGCATTATTAAGAGAGGGCACTAGATTGAATTTCAAATCCTGACGGCTGGAAAAATTCTCATGGGTACAAATGGATACAATGTCTATAACGTTTTTGTAATATTGAAATGTTTGATCTTACATGCTTATGGTTCATATTACCTACCCGTTGCCTGAGCCTTAGACAGGTTTTAAAATGATAATGATTTGTATGTGACCATTCTTTCAGATGTGTTCCAGATTCTCAGAGGCCAATGGCTCTAGGAGTCAACTCTATTTTGAACAAACTATTAGGTAAGTTCTCCTCCCCTCCTTTAATTTCTTCCTTTCATTAATATGGAATTTAATTCTGAAATGTGATTTTAAAAAGGTGGCTCAATGTCAGGTTTTATTACATCTTTCAAGGTTGACTTCAAATATATCACCAATAGTGGAAACGGTTTAATGTTGCGATTTATGTAAAAGTGATACAACTGTATATTCATGTAATGTATTATCCGCAACATATGCAACCATGTGATCTTGTCATGTTTTCTATGTTGGGGACTATGTTTATCATTACATTGTGTCTTGAAATATGATTGTTTCATGTTGATTTATATGTATATTTTGTGGTTTCTATAATTGAATAAAAATGAACTTGAACTTGATTTATGGTACTACATTTATTACATATCTTTCTTGTTTGTATATTGTGAACAATTTTGATTAAGATTGCCTTGAATGGTAAAGTAATGAGTCTAAATGATGTCAAATGCAGTGCTTAAGTGGTAATATAAGAATTGCTTCCCATGCACCTCCCTTGTCTCTACAGGTGCTACCCCAGGCCCCATTCTAGTTGGAGTCATGATGGATGGAGCTTGCCTGCAATGGCAGCAGACCTGTAGCAGTGAAGGAAGCACAGAGGGTGCTTGTTGGATATACAACGACGAGAACCTGTCCTGGCGGATGTTCGGTCTTGGTCTCATCATGAAAGTAACGGCTGTGGCCCTCTTTAGCCTCGCCCTTTTTTTCTACCGTCCCGCTACACCCGGCAACGGTGGCACCATGGATGAGGCCAATGAAGCGGTTGCAACGGCATCGGAAAGCACAATACGGGTTCCTGAAGCTGGCATGGGTCGAGCTTCACCAGACCTGGCCGTGCAGCAGGATGAAATTGTTCCACTCGATGGAATACAGTTGTACAAATGCGGTTTAGCCCGAGAGGAAGACTCCAGGTAGTAGTTAATTCACATATTTTCCACAAGCACGTATTCCTGACCCATTTGTAATTAGTGAGCATCATTGGCGGCGGAAGCCAAAAATTTTAGGGGGGGACCAAAAAAATTTTTTGACAAGCAAAAAAAAAAAAAAGGTTATCAACAAAAAATTTTAGGGGGGACGCAAGAAATAAAATTGACAAGCAAAAAAAAAAAGTTATCAACAAAAAATTTAGGGGGGGACCATCCCCCCCCCACCTAAAATTTAGGGGGGGGGACACGTCCCCCCCTCCCCCCGCTTCCGCCGCCTATGGTGAGCATTGATGGATCCATTGCGTGGCATCTAGGATATTTCCTGATCTGGGGCCCGTAACACGAAGCTTAGCAATCATGGTAGAATATTTTTCAATGATTGATTGCATTGCCTACAGTGTACAACTAATCGTGAAAATCAAGCTTGTGATTAATCGCTAACCTTTGTGCTTATACGGGACCCTGATTAGAATACCAGTATGCCGTAGATGGGATTCACATTCCCATGCATATTGTGTATTCCTGATTTTGACTGACGATTGGACCATCCCGTGAGTGACCTTCACTTTAAAGGGCTACCAGCCAAAGCAAATAATCATTTCTACTTTTCTGAAACAAATTATTATCATATATATATATATATATATACATATTCCTTGTAGAATTTTGTCCCAAACTGGTGCTTTCCTGTAAACCATTTCAATATTAGAATATCTGTGTTTTGTCAGAGATTTATCTCTCATTGTCCATATCAAATCTGGCAGCTTGTGTCTCTTTTTTTTATTCATGATGTAGATAATGAACAAAAGCGTTAAACTAGCTCGCAACACTACAGACCGCATTAACCAGCTTTTAATGCTGCTCTACATTTTTGACTGCTGAAATATATTGCCATTATTGATATTTGCTATATGTCAAGTATTTCATCATCCCTTGAAAATGCGTTCTTGCTGCCTATCTCTTGTTTTTAACTGTGTGGAAATTACTATTTTTCCCAGGAGCTGCTACAGTAAAATGTAACGAAGGTAAATTTCTCTAGTTTTTTTTTAATTAACTGATATAAAGCCCTGTTCCCTGTACCAATCTACATGACATTTGCTTCCTTTTTTTACCCCTGTGAAATGGAAATATCAGCAGCATTTCTGTAATATTGACGTATCCTAGTGTGGAAATTTGTTTTGTAATATCAAATATTAACAAATGATGTAATTAGAAAGTTTTGAAATGGTCCTGTGATAGTGAAAGCTTGTCAGAAGTGAATATAGTCCAAATTAACTATTGGTACATATAAGGACTGATGGTAATCATTTGTATATTACAATGCATGTATAGATTATTTCCACCAGCGTGGTTCGTAGAGGTTGTAACCCCAAAATCAATTCTTGTGGTAAAAAACTGTCGGCACAATCTATCCACAATATTATCCACACAAGACATGCTTGATTATGTTAAAATAATGATGGTGAAATAAATAATGCAAATTCAAGTGATAAAATTTAGCCTACGACCAAGAGGGTGCACTTGTATTGAACTTGGGTCTTCCTTCTATCAAATAATATATATCGCATATATTTATGCGATACAGGCATATGCGAAATATGAATTCAAATTCTATCAGGTGAAAATGTCTAGCATGACCAACATGACTTTGATTGATATTGAGTGAGGAAAACAATGTTAGTTGCATTTTAAACATTAATTATAACAGAGACATCATACTACCTTTATGGTAGTGATAATGTCTTGTTGATCTTTTGTCATTTGAGTATTTAAGATATGTAATGAATACTTAATATTATATAAGTTACAGGTAAACTATATAGACCAGTGAGCAACCTTTGACCTTGATGATGCCCCCAGTACCCGGCCCCCCACTCTGGGGTCGGAAGGACTGCATGCGTGTTCTCGAAATGTCCGGTAAAGGGGTACTTTTTTGCGGAACAAGTCCGGCCCGCGAATTGTAAAAAAGGGGGTGTTTTTGTATTTTCACCCGGAGATTTCGGACAAGTCCGGCCCGTGAATTGTAAAAAAGGGGGTGTTTTTGTATTTTCACCTGGAGATTTCTTTTAAAAGGGGGTGTTATTTTATCTCTCTCTTTGGACTCCTGAGAAATTTTAAAAGGGGGTTATAAAATATCTTTAATAACATAGAAAAATTGATCAAATCCCGGGATCAAATTCCTGAAATTCCTGCTAGTTTAGAAGGCTCATTCAGGATTATTTCATTTTGAAAAAGTAAAGTACGGACCTTTTGTTGGAATGAGAGCTCACCTGAGATAGGGGGTACATTGAGTAGTGTTCTGGATTTAGGGGGGTCTCCAAGGCAGAAAAAGCCTGCGAAAAGCCCTCGAAAGTGGGGTTCAGAAATTTTGGCAGACCTTCGATAGGGGGTGCTTTCAAAGGGAGGGAACGAGCATAGGCGTACCCTAAATAACATGAGTGGGGGGGCCGGGCCCCAGTAATCAGATGGTATACAAATAGCGAATAGGCACGAGTGCGATGGTGCAAGATTTTGCGTAAGGTGAAAGAAAGATACTCTATTCAATTACGCGTTGCAGAGTCTTTCTTTCAGCAAATGAGAAATGTTGCATCATCGCAGAAATAAGAATATTCGCTATTTGTATAATCAATTTTGATTTTCTACTTGCAAAGAAGAAATGACAGCCATCTTTTATCTTCATACCACAAAATGAATTTCAAAAATCACAAGATACATGCTATTTGATCCCATCATGAGAGCTGCCCATTTGATCTCTAAATTTCAGAATACAGATTTTACATTTTTATCAGATTATCCTCTATTTTGCTATATACATGTGTGTTGGTAATAGGTGTGTGTTTTTGTTTTGAGTAGAAGTCGACTGGCTTGATTGGTTATTATTATTCAAAGTGTGATTATGAAAGATGGAAATTTGATTGTATTCTTTGAGCTAGGTGATTTACTTGTATTGTAGGTCTAGATTCATTGGTCACTTTTAAACATTTCATTTTGAACTCACCCAATGAGGGGGGATTGGATGTCATACCGAATCCTGTTAAGCATCTATGAAATCAAATTTTAAATCATAAACAGAAAACTGTACATACTATGCTTGTACTTCTTTTAATACCTTTTATTAATGTTTCATATCTTGCGTTTGCACAGGCTCTCACA
>NW_026974464.1:0-18895 GCF_037042905.1 Lytechinus pictus | reverse complement strand
TGACCACAATAGCCGCTGTTCTCGCAAATTACCTCATTCGCTCAGCGTAACATCCAGTCTTCAGTATCGTACACAACTAGCTCTCATAAATCAAGATGTCAGGTCGCGGAAAAGGAGGAAAGGGTCTTGGAAAGGGTGGTGCCAAGCGTCATCGCAAGGTTCTACGAGACAACATCCAAGGTATCACGAAGCCTGCTATCCGCCGTCTAGCAAGAAGAGGTGGAGTCAAAAGAATCTCTGGTCTCATCTACGAAGAGACACGCGGTGTACTGAAAGTCTTCTTGGAGAATGTCATCCGTGATGCCGTCACCTACTGTGAGCACGCCAAGCGGAAGACTGTCACAGCCATGGACGTGGTCTATGCACTGAAAAGGCAGGGCCGCACCCTGTACGGTTTTGGCGGCTAGTCTAACCCTACGGTTATGGCTAGAAATAACGGCTCTTTTCAGAGCCACCACATGATCAAGAAAGAATGTTGTTGATTTAAAGTAGATGAATGATGATAATCAGTACTATAATAATATAAATCAATTTAGGAATTACTATAAATCTAATCTTTTCATACTTACATTATCATCATATAGTATCAAATTACCATTGCCTTATATACAGAGTGAGAATGACATGTGAGTAGCCAAAGAGGTGCTATTACATAGCAACAAGGTGCCAAAAAATGCCGGTTTTATTTTTCGTGACCAATAAAGAAGAAAAAATATTAATCATGTATCGCTGTGCTCTAACATTGGTAGACTACGTTTTGATCATAAGCTAGGAATAACACGGCAGCAATACCAATATGTATGTATCACGTGCGTCCAAAGGAAATAAACGACAATGATATAGATATAAATCATTACTTCTTATGCAAAGTCTTAATTTCTTTCAATCGATCGAACGGCTGTAGATATACTTGGGATGGGGTGAGGTAGGAAGAGAAATGGGGGGGGGGGAGAGAATGAGTAGCATAAAAAAAGAAAGAATTGAAGAAAAAAAAGAGATAAAAGACGGCCTCCGCCCCTAATTATCCAGGTCGCTCTTTAGTCAGATTTTGCTACCTGAAAAAACCCGGCTAAACTCCTTATTTTAATTTCAGTACAAACAGATAATAAAGTGTGTTTCCCCCAATATCATTAAAAGCATGACATTTTCACGAAGGGTTTAGACTGTAATAGAGAAATGAATTGATATTTATCGAGGTGCATTTAAAAATACATAAATTTCTATTTTGACTGGTTCACATGAAGGCATTTTCCTATGTCCTGATGAAAAAAAAATTAATGAGTAAAACTGAAGAAAATATCACAATATTCAATTTTCATTACCCTCACTTAAAAACGAGGTTTTATTTTTTGAAAATTCACCAGGAAAGGGGGATTATTTTCATTCGACCTGATAATAATATTATTGTACAAGCTGTAACGACATATCGCCATTTTTCGTCAGTACTACATCACATCAGGTCGTCACTTTCCTACGTGGATATTAATTTAAAAGCATACTTCGCTCAGCATGTATCTATTATGATATCGTGCTTAACAACAAACTGGGATGTTGTCCTGAATAATATCTCGTTGAAAATACTATTATTAATTTTCAAAAGAGTTTTCACTGATCCCAAAAATAATAAGTTTGCCGGTCATACAAAAATAATAAGATAAAATCACCACACTCATTGCATAATAACACTTTGTCGCCATCTCTCGACCAGGGGCAGTACAGGCGCCCATTGGCCAATGAAAGACCGGGCTCATTTGCATACGGACCGCGCCGCACCGGACCCGGACGCGGTGTATAAATAGGGCGATTGGGACGGGCCAATCGCATTAGCAATCGAATATCTAATCGGTGCACACGCTTCGTTACATTCTTCACATACCAGCTTACATTCATCATGGCTCCAACAGGTCAAGTTGCCAAGAAAGGTTCCAAGAAAGCAGTCAAGGCCCCCCGGCCCAGCGGTGGCAAGAAGAGGCACAGGAAAAGGAAGGAGAGCTACGGAATCTACATCTACAAAGTCCTTAAGCAGGTTCACCCTGATACCGGAATTTCTAGCCGGGCCATGACGATCATGAACAGCTTCGTCAACGACATCTTCGAGCGGATTGCCGGCGAATCTTCTCGGCTGGCCCAATACAACAAGAAATCTACCATCAGCAGTCGTGAGATACAGACCGCCGTGCGCCTTCTTCTTCCAGGGGAGCTTGCTAAGCACGCCGTGAGTGAGGGCACCAAAGCGGTGACGAAGTATACCACATCTAAATAGAGGGAGTTCTACTCTTCATGTACAAACAACGGCCCTTTTCAGGGCCACACAAATATTCAAGAAAGAATGCATTATGTAGTATGAAGGAATAAATAAGCATATGAATGAACGGTCGAATAAATTAAACGAATGAAATTGTAAGTAATAATAATAGAGTAAAATGTAAGAAAATATGACAGATGAAAATGAATCTGTTGTGAAAATCAAGTTCGTGTGTACTGGGAAAGGTGCCGATGATAAGGAATGATCATGAATGATTATGCGTTTGAGAATGCATGCATGCATGCTATAGCATGCTATAAATGAATACTGAAAAAATGAATACTGAATGGGGGGGGGGTATAAAGACGGAGATACGGGATGCAAAGCAAATCCAAATTAGCATTTAATTTGCGTATGTTATTGACAAGACCGGGGTCTTGATTTTTCATTGACTCATGATGTCCCCGTTCCCTAGTTTCTTACATGTTGTTACCTTCTCAAAAAAAAAACCATCCAGAATCGGTCGCCCCGTGAATTTAGTTTACTATTACCGTAGTGAAATTCGTCACCCCTTTGGTGCCTTTACTCACGCAGTGCCGTTGTGCACAGCGCCACCACCATACCACGCTTCGCGCGTTATGACAATAGAGCAACACAACTGACCAATCACGAGAGCTCTGCGGACGGTGCCGTTGGGTTTGGGATCTCTCGGAGCTCTTATAAATAGCGGTCATATTTTCAGCGGCAGTCACTCATCTCGTCTTCTACGTTCGATTCGCAGACTTACCATCAGACAAGTAACCAACCATGGCACGCACCAAGCAGACGGCTCGCAAATCTACCGGAGGGAAGGCTCCCAGAAAGCAGTTGGCAACCAAGGCGGCCAGGAAGAGTGCCCCAGCCACCGGGGGAGTTAAAAAGCCACATAGGTACAGGCCTGGAACTGTCGCCCTGAGAGAGATTCGCCGCTACCAGAAGAGCACCGAGCTTCTGATCCGAAAACTCCCATTCCAGCGTCTAGTGAGGGAGATTGCCCAGGACTTCAAAACAGAGCTCCGCTTCCAGAGTTCCGCCGTGATGGCCCTTCAAGAAGCTAGCGAAGCCTATCTGGTCGGGCTATTTGAAGACACCAACCTGTGCGCCATCCATGCTAAGAGGGTTACCATCATGCCGAAAGATATCCAGCTGGCCCGTCGAATCCGTGGAGAACGCGCCTAGAGCGCCAATGCACTACAGCCTGTAGGGCATATAACCAAACGGCTCTTTTCAGAGCCACCATAACATCACGAAAGAATCACTGATATTATATGCAGTATATATGAATAATTGGTAAAAATAATGAATCCCTGGGGTAATTGAAATATTAAATAGATATAATGTACATCATACATATAACTTTGATCAAAATAGTGGTTGTGAGGGGGGGGGGGGTAATTACCTGTAGTCGCATGAAGAGTGAGTGCGTATGTCACATGCCACTGTCACTGCTTGTCCTTATCTTGTACCATGACATCCTCCTCCCTCTTTCCTATTGAAATACAAAAAAATATATAGGAAATAAATAAATTACTGATAAAATCACCATAACAGTATATACACGCAGTCTTTATCATTTTTATTATTTTTAATATATAAAACAAACGTGGAATCACAAGCCTTCGCTTTCGGTTGTTTGATGATTTTGAAAGTAGGATTTATATAAGTTAGTTGGTATACTTGTTCTAATAAATATATTCCAGGGGTACATACTTTTTTCAAGTAGATCTCTTTGTAATTTTATTTGAATAAGAATTCACTTGCTATTCTGTTAATGAAATATAAAGTCAAAATAGATTCATGTATTCGTTATTGTATCGTATTTTGTTCAGGTAGGTATATCATGCAGCCATATTGCCACACAGTACACCACGAGCTTCCAAAACTGAGTTGTGTGTTCGATTATTTGAGGGATCATAATAAATTTTGGTGTGCACGTCATTATAATTTTTTCAAGAAAATGAAATAAATGGTGCACAGGAAAAGGTAGGGTTAGGGATAGTAAACAGATGAGAAGGATTCGCCGCAAGATGGCAGCAGTCACAAATATTGATTTTTGTTTCAGAGGCCGGACTGGCGACGGCGGTCAGCGAACCGTTGATTGGACAATAGTCGCAATACCCCGGCGGTAAATGCGAACGCCACATCGCGTATAAAAAGGCAGAAAAAAGCGCTGAGGAGTCATTACACGAATGCACACTGCTCCTGTCTGATCTTCAACTCGCTATCGGTTCATCTCATCAGTAAAACATCATGTCTGGAAGAGGAAAGAGTGGAAAGGCCCGAACCAAGGCAAAGACTCGCTCATCCCGTGCTGGTCTTCAGTTCCCAGTGGGACGTGTTCACCGATTTCTTCGAAAGGGCAGCTATGCACAGAGGGTAGGCGCTGGAGCACCCGTCTACATGGCTGCAGTACTGGAGTACCTGACTGCCGAAATCTTGGAACTCGCCGGTAATGCTGCTCGTGACAACAAGAAGTCTAGGATCATCCCTCGTCACCTTCAGCTCGCCGTACGCAACGACGAGGAACTGAACAAACTCTTGGGTGGTGTGACAATCGCACAAGGTGGCGTACTGCCAAACATCCAAGCCGTGTTGCTTCCAAAGAAAACCGCTAAATCAAGCTAGTTTGCCTCGGCGAACCCCCATTTCAACGGCCCTTATCAGGGCCACCAAATATTCACGAAAGAATTGTTTTTTTTTTCATTGGTATCCATCCCTCTTTCTCTCTCACTAACTCTATACAGATAAGGTACATGATGTGACTGATAAGAAAGATGAATTATGTCCAGTCATTTTAAGGATTTCAAATGAATACTGACAAATAATTTAGAAGATAAATGATGTCAAATAACTAAATTGAGTTCAGGGAGGCTCAACATGTTAATTTGAATAGAATTCCTAACAATTTAGTAACATGAAATTTCAAATAACGGGGGTGCGCTGGAAGGAATAATATGCATAGACGTAGAAGAAGAAGAAGTAGTAGTAGTAGTAGTAGTAGTAGTAAGAGTAGTAGTAGTAGTAGTAAGAGTAGTAGTAGTAATAGTAGTAAGAGTAGTAGTAGTAGTAGTAGTAGTAAGAGTAGTAATAGTAGTAGTAGTAGTAGTAGTAGTAGTAGTGGTATGTCAAACTCAGGAAGTCCTAAACTATCGTCATAACGAGTGCCAAAGTTTCTTCAATCATTCAGATTACAGTAAATGTCACACATTCTTGATGTCGACCAACGCCCCCTTGTGGCGAGTTTTTCCTAGTCTCGGTGTTCTGGCATTAAAATCAGTGGCTGTATTTACTACGCCATGATGGTAATACCGAACAAAGATTTTTTAAATGTTTTATCAATGATAGCATGCGGACGAATATAAAAGGACATGTGCATGTTTATGGGCGAAAAATCTGTAAAAAATAATAATGATATAGAAATATCGTTACAAATTGCCTTCGAAAAGGAAAATAACGGGAGGGGTATTTGGTAATAATAAGTAGAAGAAGAATAATAGGAAGAGGAAGAACAGGGAAAAGGGAAGAGGAAGAAGAATCTACTCATGTTAGCAGAAGCCCTAGTAAAATGGGCAACACAGTAGTGGGGCGGGCAGGCTGGGGAGGTTTCCTACCACGTACGCAACCATGACGTATAATGATCATTTCGCGGTGAGGCGGGCACTTGTTTTGTTCACGCCGCAACTGTACAGACGTATACCAAAATGGCTGAGAAGGACACCAAGAATGCTCCTAAGAAGAAACCAGCGACCCATCCGCCTGCTGCTGAGATGGTTATGACAGCAATCACCGAACTGAAGGAGCGGAATGGATCTTCGCTGCAGGCAATCAAGAAGTACATCGAGCAGAACTTCGATGTCCAGATGGACCGACAGCTCATATTCATCAAGAGGGCTCTGAAGGCTGGTGTGGTGAAGGGCAAACTTACGCAGACGAAGGGTAAAGGTGCTTCGGGGTCATTCAAGTTGAATGTGCAAGCAGCCAAGGCACAGGCAGTGGAGAAGGCCAAGAAGGAAAAGGAGAAGGTCAAGAAGGAGAAAGAGAAGGAGAAGGCCAAGGCGAAAGCTGCAGCCCAGAAGGAGAAAAAGCAGAAGGCAGCCGCCGCTAAGAAGGCAAAGGCAGCACCAAAGAAAGTGAAGAAGCCAGTGAAGAAGACTACTGAGAAGAAAGAGAAGAAAAAGACACCAAAGAAGAAAGTCCCTGCCAAGAAATCGACACCCAAGAAGGCGACCAAGAAGGCGGTAGCCAAGAAACCAAAGGCTTCGAACCCCAAGAAACCCGCGGCAAAGAAGGTGACAAAGAAATCCAAGTGATTTCTGGATAGCCACTTTCCAGTGCCAACCAAACGGCTCTTTTCAGAGCCACCACATTTCCATGAAAGAATACTTGTCTTAATGAAATAATAATAACAGTAATAATAACAACAAAAATAATAATGATAATAAACATTATTTATAGTATGAACCAATTCTGTGACCACTCGCACTGGTATAAGTCGGATTCTAATGCAAAAAAATTAAAGAATGAAGATTATATATTTATTAAATGGCTAGGTAATTGGACACTATTATCATATTATAAGAAGGAGGAACAAGGGGGCGGGATGTGAATGACATATAAGGTATAAAAATGTATATGAAACTAATTATATATGAAGTTAACATATATCGTGGAAAAAAAAATAACACGAAGAGAAAGGAAGAAAACGTAAGAAATAAATAATGCAAAGAAAATGAACTGGAGAGGGAGATCGGTATTATTGATGAAATTTAAGATGTTGCCTTATATTTGAGTACTATTGACAATATCTTCCGAGAATTATGCATTTTGTTTTTTCCTAAGGGTCATTATTCCGTGCGTTTTCAGGGCGGGGGGGGGGGAGGGACTCTTTCAGAAATCATATCGGCGTCGGCACAAGGGGGCGCTCTGACGTGAGTGCCATTCGCCGCCGGGTCGGCGCGGTGACGAGTTTCGTCACCCACGTCCGCAATCTGACCACAATAGCCGCTGTTCTCGCAAATTACCTCATTCGCTCAGCGTAACATCCAGTCTTCAGTATCGTACACAACTAGCTCTCATAAATCAAGATGTCAGGTCGCGGAAAAGGAGGAAAGGGTCTTGGAAAGGGTGGTGCCAAGCGTCATCGCAAGGTTCTACGAGACAACATCCAAGGTATCACGAAGCCTGCTATCCGCCGTCTAGCAAGAAGAGGTGGAGTCAAAAGAATCTCTGGTCTCATCTACGAAGAGACACGCGGTGTACTGAAAGTCTTCTTGGAGAATGTCATCCGTGATGCCGTCACCTACTGTGAGCACGCCAAGCGGAAGACTGTCACAGCCATGGACGTGGTCTATGCACTGAAAAGGCAGGGCCGCACCCTGTACGGTTTTGGCGGCTAGTCTAACCCTACGGTTATGGCTAGAAATAACGGCTCTTTTCAGAGCCACCACATGATCAAGAAAGAATGTTGTTGATTTAAAGTAGATGAATGATGATAATCAGTACTATAATAATATAAATCAATTTAGGAATTACTATAAATCTAATCTTTTCATACTTACATTATCATCATATAGTATCAAATTACCATTGCCTTATATACAGAGTGAGAATGACATGTGAGTAGCCAAAGAGGTGCTATTACATAGCAACAAGGTGCCAAAAAATGCCGGTTTTATTTTTCGTGACCAATAAAGAAGAAAAAATATTAATCATGTATCGCTGTGCTCTAACATTGGTAGACTACGTTTTGATCATAAGCTAGGAATAACACGGCAGCAATACCAATATGTATGTATCACGTGCGTCCAAAGGAAATAAACGACAATGATATAGATATAAATCATTACTTCTTATGCAAAGTCTTAATTTCTTTCAATCGATCGAACGGCTGTAGATATACTTGGGATGGGGTGAGGTAGGAAGAGAAATGGGGGGGGGGGAGAGAATGAGTAGCATAAAAAAAGAAAGAATTGAAGAAAAAAAAGAGATAAAAGACGGCCTCCGCCCCTAATTATCCAGGTCGCTCTTTAGTCAGATTTTGCTACCTGAAAAAACCCGGCTAAACTCCTTATTTTAATTTCAGTACAAACAGATAATAAAGTGTGTTTCCCCCAATATCATTAAAAGCATGACATTTTCACGAAGGGTTTAGACTGTAATAGAGAAATGAATTGATATTTATCGAGGTGCATTTAAAAATACATAAATTTCTATTTTGACTGGTTCACATGAAGGCATTTTCCTATGTCCTGATGAAAAAAAAATTAATGAGTAAAACTGAAGAAAATATCACAATATTCAATTTTCATTACCCTCACTTAAAAACGAGGTTTTATTTTTTGAAAATTCACCAGGAAAGGGGGATTATTTTCATTCGACCTGATAATAATATTATTGTACAAGCTGTAACGACATATCGCCATTTTTCGTCAGTACTACATCACATCAGGTCGTCACTTTCCTACGTGGATATTAATTTAAAAGCATACTTCGCTCAGCATGTATCTATTATGATATCGTGCTTAACAACAAACTGGGATGTTGTCCTGAATAATATCTCGTTGAAAATACTATTATTAATTTTCAAAAGAGTTTTCACTGATCCCAAAAATAATAAGTTTGCCGGTCATACAAAAATAATAAGATAAAATCACCACACTCATTGCATAATAACACTTTGTCGCCATCTCTCGACCAGGGGCAGTACAGGCGCCCATTGGCCAATGAAAGACCGGGCTCATTTGCATACGGACCGCGCCGCACCGGACCCGGACGCGGTGTATAAATAGGGCGATTGGGACGGGCCAATCGCATTAGCAATCGAATATCTAATCGGTGCACACGCTTCGTTACATTCTTCACATACCAGCTTACATTCATCATGGCTCCAACAGGTCAAGTTGCCAAGAAAGGTTCCAAGAAAGCAGTCAAGGCCCCCCGGCCCAGCGGTGGCAAGAAGAGGCACAGGAAAAGGAAGGAGAGCTACGGAATCTACATCTACAAAGTCCTTAAGCAGGTTCACCCTGATACCGGAATTTCTAGCCGGGCCATGACGATCATGAACAGCTTCGTCAACGACATCTTCGAGCGGATTGCCGGCGAATCTTCTCGGCTGGCCCAATACAACAAGAAATCTACCATCAGCAGTCGTGAGATACAGACCGCCGTGCGCCTTCTTCTTCCAGGGGAGCTTGCTAAGCACGCCGTGAGTGAGGGCACCAAAGCGGTGACGAAGTATACCACATCTAAATAGAGGGAGTTCTACTCTTCATGTACAAACAACGGCCCTTTTCAGGGCCACACAAATATTCAAGAAAGAATGCATTATGTAGTATGAAGGAATAAATAAGCATATGAATGAACGGTCGAATAAATTAAACGAATGAAATTGTAAGTAATAATAATAGAGTAAAATGTAAGAAAATATGACAGATGAAAATGAATCTGTTGTGAAAATCAAGTTCGTGTGTACTGGGAAAGGTGCCGATGATAAGGAATGATCATGAATGATTATGCGTTTGAGAATGCATGCATGCATGCTATAGCATGCTATAAATGAATACTGAAAAATGAATACTGAATGGGGGGGGGGTATAAAGACGGAGATACGGGATGCAAAGCAAATCCAAATTAGCATTTAATTTGCGTATGTTATTGACAAGACCGGGGTCTTGATTTTTCATTGACTCATGATGTCCCCGTTCCCTAGTTTCTTACATGTTGTTACCTTCTCAAAAAAAAAACCATCCAGAATCGGTCGCCCCGTGAATTTAGTTTACTATTACCGTAGTGAAATTCGTCACCCCTTTGGTGCCTTTACTCACGCAGTGCCGTTGTGCACAGCGCCACCACCATACCACGCTTCGCGCGTTATGACAATAGAGCAACACAACTGACCAATCACGAGAGCTCTGCGGACGGTGCCGTTGGGTTTGGGATCTCTCGGAGCTCTTATAAATAGCGGTCATATTTTCAGCGGCAGTCACTCATCTCGTCTTCTACGTTCGATTCGCAGACTTACCATCAGACAAGTAACCAACCATGGCACGCACCAAGCAGACGGCTCGCAAATCTACCGGAGGGAAGGCTCCCAGAAAGCAGTTGGCAACCAAGGCGGCCAGGAAGAGTGCCCCAGCCACCGGGGGAGTTAAAAAGCCACATAGGTACAGGCCTGGAACTGTCGCCCTGAGAGAGATTCGCCGCTACCAGAAGAGCACCGAGCTTCTGATCCGAAAACTCCCATTCCAGCGTCTAGTGAGGGAGATTGCCCAGGACTTCAAAACAGAGCTCCGCTTCCAGAGTTCCGCCGTGATGGCCCTTCAAGAAGCTAGCGAAGCCTATCTGGTCGGGCTATTTGAAGACACCAACCTGTGCGCCATCCATGCTAAGAGGGTTACCATCATGCCGAAAGATATCCAGCTGGCCCGTCGAATCCGTGGAGAACGCGCCTAGAGCGCCAATGCACTACAGCCTGTAGGGCATATAACCAAACGGCTCTTTTCAGAGCCACCATAACATCACGAAAGAATCACTGATATTATATGCAGTATATATGAATAATTGGTAAAAATAATGAATCCCTGGGGTAATTGAAATATTAAATAGATATAATGTACATCATACATATAACTTTGATCAAAATAGTGGTTGTGAGGGGGGGGGGGGTAATTACCTGTAGTCGCATGAAGAGTGAGTGCGTATGTCACATGCCACTGTCACTGCTTGTCCTTATCTTGTACCATGACATCCTCCTCCCTCTTTCCTATTGAAATACAAAAAAATATATAGGAAATAAATAAATTACTGATAAAATCACCATAACAGTATATACACGCAGTCTTTATCATTTTTATTATTTTTAATATATAAAACAAACGTGGAATCACAAGCCTTCGCTTTCGGTTGTTTGATGATTTTGAAAGTAGGATTTATATAAGTTAGTTGGTATACTTGTTCTAATAAATATATTCCAGGGGTACATACTTTTTTCAAGTAGATCTCTTTGTAATTTTATTTGAATAAGAATTCACTTGCTATTCTGTTAATGAAATATAAAGTCAAAATAGATTCATGTATTCGTTATTGTATCGTATTTTGTTCAGGTAGGTATATCATGCAGCCATATTGCCACACAGTACACCACGAGCTTCCAAAACTGAGTTGTGTGTTCGATTATTTGAGGGATCATAATAAATTTTGGTGTGCACGTCATTATAATTTTTTCAAGAAAATGAAATAAATGGTGCACAGGAAAAGGTAGGGTTAGGGATAGTAAACAGATGAGAAGGATTCGCCGCAAGATGGCAGCAGTCACAAATATTGATTTTTGTTTCAGAGGCCGGACTGGCGACGGCGGTCAGCGAACCGTTGATTGGACAATAGTCGCAATACCCCGGCGGTAAATGCGAACGCCACATCGCGTATAAAAAGGCAGAAAAAAGCGCTGAGGAGTCATTACACGAATGCACACTGCTCCTGTCTGATCTTCAACTCGCTATCGGTTCATCTCATCAGTAAAACATCATGTCTGGAAGAGGAAAGAGTGGAAAGGCCCGAACCAAGGCAAAGACTCGCTCATCCCGTGCTGGTCTTCAGTTCCCAGTGGGACGTGTTCACCGATTTCTTCGAAAGGGCAGCTATGCACAGAGGGTAGGCGCTGGAGCACCCGTCTACATGGCTGCAGTACTGGAGTACCTGACTGCCGAAATCTTGGAACTCGCCGGTAATGCTGCTCGTGACAACAAGAAGTCTAGGATCATCCCTCGTCACCTTCAGCTCGCCGTACGCAACGACGAGGAACTGAACAAACTCTTGGGTGGTGTGACAATCGCACAAGGTGGCGTACTGCCAAACATCCAAGCCGTGTTGCTTCCAAAGAAAACCGCTAAATCAAGCTAGTTTGCCTCGGCGAACCCCCATTTCAACGGCCCTTATCAGGGCCACCAAATATTCACGAAAGAATTGTTTTTTTTTTCATTGGTATCCATCCCTCTTTCTCTCTCACTAACTCTATACAGATAAGGTACATGATGTGACTGATAAGAAAGATGAATTATGTCCAGTCATTTTAAGGATTTCAAATGAATACTGACAAATAATTTAGAAGATAAATGATGTCAAATAACTAAATTGAGTTCAGGGAGGCTCAACATGTTAATTTGAATAGAATTCCTAACAATTTAGTAACATGAAATTTCAAATAACGGGGGTGCGCTGGAAGGAATAATATGCATAGACGTAGAAGAAGAAGAAGTAGTAGTAGTAGTAGTAGTAGTAGTAAGAGTAGTAGTAGTAGTAGTAAGAGTAGTAGTAGTAATAGTAGTAAGAGTAGTAGTAGTAGTAGTAGTAGTAAGAGTAGTAATAGTAGTAGTAGTAGTAGTAGTAGTAGTAGTAGTAGTAGTGGTATGTCAAACTCAGGAAGTCCTAAACTATCGTCATAACGAGTGCCAAAGTTTCTTCAATCATTCAGATTACAGTAAATGTCACACATTCTTGATGTCGACCAACGCCCCCTTGTGGCGAGTTTTTCCTAGTCTCGGTGTTCTGGCATTAAAATCAGTGGCTGTATTTACTACGCCATGATGGTAATACCGAACAAAGATTTTTTAAATGTTTTATCAATGATAGCATGCGGACGAATATAAAAGGACATGTGCATGTTTATGGGCGAAAAATCTGTAAAAAATAATAATGATATAGAAATATCGTTACAAATTGCCTTCGAAAAGGAAAATAACGGGAGGGGTATTTGGTAATAATAAGTAGAAGAAGAATAATAGGAAGAGGAAGAACAGGGAAAAGGGAAGAGGAAGAAGAATCTACTCATGTTAGCAGAAGCCCTAGTAAAATGGGCAACACAGTAGTGGGGCGGGCAGGCTGGGGAGGTTTCCTACCACGTACGCAACCATGACGTATAATGATCATTTCGCGGTGAGGCGGGCACTTGTTTTGTTCACGCCGCAACTGTACAGACGTATACCAAAATGGCTGAGAAGGACACCAAGAATGCTCCTAAGAAGAAACCAGCGACCCATCCGCCTGCTGCTGAGATGGTTATGACAGCAATCACCGAACTGAAGGAGCGGAATGGATCTTCGCTGCAGGCAATCAAGAAGTACATCGAGCAGAACTTCGATGTCCAGATGGACCGACAGCTCATATTCATCAAGAGGGCTCTGAAGGCTGGTGTGGTGAAGGGCAAACTTACGCAGACGAAGGGTAAAGGTGCTTCGGGGTCATTCAAGTTGAATGTGCAAGCAGCCAAGGCACAGGCAGTGGAGAAGGCCAAGAAGGAAAAGGAGAAGGTCAAGAAGGAGAAAGAGAAGGAGAAGGCCAAGGCGAAAGCTGCAGCCCAGAAGGAGAAAAAGCAGAAGGCAGCCGCCGCTAAGAAGGCAAAGGCAGCACCAAAGAAAGTGAAGAAGCCAGTGAAGAAGACTACTGAGAAGAAAGAGAAGAAAAAGACACCAAAGAAGAAAGTCCCTGCCAAGAAATCGACACCCAAGAAGGCGACCAAGAAGGCGGTAGCCAAGAAACCAAAGGCTTCGAACCCCAAGAAACCCGCGGCAAAGAAGGTGACAAAGAAATCCAAGTGATTTCTGGATAGCCACTTTCCAGTGCCAACCAAACGGCTCTTTTCAGAGCCACCACATTTCCATGAAAGAATACTTGTCTTAATGAAATAATAATAACAGTAATAATAACAACAAAAATAATAATGATAATAAACATTATTTATAGTATGAACCAATTCTGTGACCACTCGCACTGGTATAAGTCGGATTCTAATGCAAAAAAATTAAAGAATGAAGATTATATATTTATTAAATGGCTAGGTAATTGGACACTATTATCATATTATAAGAAGGAGGAACAAGGGGGCGGGATGTGAATGACATATAAGGTATAAAAATGTATATGAAACTAATTATATATGAAGTTAACATATATCGTGGAAAAAAAAATAACACGAAGAGAAAGGAAGAAAACGTAAGAAATAAATAATGCAAAGAAAATGAACTGGAGAGGGAGATCGGTATTATTGATGAAATTTAAGATGTTGCCTTATATTTGAGTACTATTGACAATATCTTCCGAGAATTATGCATTTTGTTTTTTCCTAAGGGTCATTATTCCGTGCGTTTTCAGGGCGGGGGGGGGGGAGGGACTCTTTCAGAAATCATATCGGCGTCGGCACAAGGGGGCGCTCTGACGTGAGTGCCATTCGCCGCCGGGTCGGCGCGGTGACGAGTTTCGTCACCCACGTCCGCAATCTGACCACAATAGCCGCTGTTCTCGCAAATTACCTCATTCGCTCAGCGTAACATCCAGTCTTCAGTATCGTACACAACTAGCTCTCATAAATCAAGATGTCAGGTCGCGGAAAAGGAGGAAAGGGTCTTGGAAAGGGTGGTGCCAAGCGTCATCGCAAGGTTCTACGAGACAACATCCAAGGTATCACGAAGCCTGCTATCCGCCGTCTAGCAAGAAGAGGTGGAGTCAAAAGAATCTCTGGTCTCATCTACGAAGAGACACGCGGTGTACTGAAAGTCTTCTTGGAGAATGTCATCCGTGATGCCGTCACCTACTGTGAGCACGCCAAGCGGAAGACTGTCACAGCCATGGACGTGGTCTATGCACTGAAAAGGCAGGGCCGCACCCTGTACGGTTTTGGCGGCTAGTCTAACCCTACGGTTATGGCTAGAAATAACGGCTCTTTTCAGAGCCACCACATGATCAAGAAAGAATGTTGTTGATTTAAAGTAGATGAATGATGATAATCAGTACTATAATAATATAAATCAATTTAGGAATTACTATAAATCTAATCTTTTCATACTTACATTATCATCATATAGTATCAAATTACCATTGCCTTATATACAGAGTGAGAATGACATGTGAGTAGCCAAAGAGGTGCTATTACATAGCAACAAGGTGCCAAAAAATGCCGGTTTTATTTTTCGTGACCAATAAAGAAGAAAAAATATTAATCATGTATCGCTGTGCTCTAACATTGGTAGACTACGTTTTGATCATAAGCTAGGAATAACACGGCAGCAATACCAATATGTATGTATCACGTGCGTCCAAAGGAAATAAACGACAATGATATAGATATAAATCATTACTTCTTATGCAAAGTCTTAATTTCTTTCAATCGATCGAACGGCTGTAGATATACTTGGGATGGGGTGAGGTAGGAAGAGAAATGGGGGGGGGGGAGAGAATGAGTAGCATAAAAAAAGAAAGAATTGAAGAAAAAAAAGAGATAAAAGACGGCCTCCGCCCCTAATTATCCAGGTCGCTCTTTAGTCAGATTTTGCTACCTGAAAAAACCCGGCTAAACTCCTTATTTTAATTTCAGTACAAACAGATAATAAAGTGTGTTTCCCCCAATATCATTAAAAGCATGACATTTTCACGAAGGGTTTAGACTGTAATAGAGAAATGAATTGATATTTATCGAGGTGCATTTAAAAATACATAAATTTCTATTTTGACTGGTTCACATGAAGGCATTTTCCTATGTCCTGATGAAAAAAAAATTAATGAGTAAAACTGAAGAAAATATCACAATATTCAATTTTCATTACCCTCACTTAAAAACGAGGTTTTATTTTTTGAAAATTCACCAGGAAAGGGGGATTATTTTCATTCGACCTGATAATAATATTATTGTACAAGCTGTAACGACATATCGCCATTTTTCGTCAGTACTACATCACATCAGGTCGTCACTTTCCTACGTGGATATTAATTTAAAAGCATACTTCGCTCAGCATGTATCTATTATGATATCGTGCTTAACAACAAACTGGGATGTTGTCCTGAATAATATCTCGTTGAAAATACTATTATTAATTTTCAAAAGAGTTTTCACTGATCCCAAAAATAATAAGTTTGCCGGTCATACAAAAATAATAAGATAAAATCACCACACTCATTGCATAATAACACTTTGTCGCCATCTCTCGACCAGGGGCAGTACAGGCGCCCATTGGCCAATGAAAGACCGGGCTCATTTGCATACGGACCGCGCCGCACCGGACCCGGACGCGGTGTATAAATAGGGCGATTGGGACGGGCCAATCGCATTAGCAATCGAATATCTAATCGGTGCACACGCTTCGTTACATTCTTCACATACCAGCTTACATTCATCATGGCTCCAACAGGTCAAGTTGCCAAGAAAGGTTCCAAGAAAGCAGTCAAGGCCCCCCGGCCCAGCGGTGGCAAGAAGAGGCACAGGAAAAGGAAGGAGAGCTACGGAATCTACATCTACAAAGTCCTTAAGCAGGTTCACCCTGATACCGGAATTTCTAGCCGGGCCATGACGATCATGAACAGCTTCGTCAACGACATCTTCGAGCGGATTGCCGGCGAATCTTCTCGGCTGGCCCAATACAACAAGAAATCTACCATCAGCAGTCGTGAGATACAGACCGCCGTGCGCCTTCTTCTTCCAGGGGAGCTTGCTAAGCACGCCGTGAGTGAGGGCACCAAAGCGGTGACGAAGTATACCACATCTAAATAGAGGGAGTTCTACTCTTCATGTACAAACAACGGCCCTTTTCAGGGCCACACAAATATTCAAGAAAGAATGCATTATGTAGTATGAAGGAATAAATAAGCATATGAATGAACGGTCGAATAAATTAAACGAATGAAATTGTAAGTAATAATAATAGAGTAAAATGTAAGAAAATATGACAGATGAAAATGAATCTGTTGTGAAAATCAAGTTCGTGTGTACTGGGAAAGGTGCCGATGATAAGGAATGATCATGAATGATTATGCGTTTGAGAATGCATGCATGCATGCTATAGCATGCTATAAATGAATACTGAAAAATGAATACTGAATGGGGGGGGGGTATAAAGACGGAGATACGGGATGCAAAGCAAATCCAAATTAGCATTTAATTTGCGTATGTTATTGACAAGACCGGGGTCTTGATTTTTCATTGACTCATGATGTCCCCGTTCCCTAGTTTCTTACATGTTGTTACCTTCTCAAAAAAAAAACCATCCAGAATCGGTCGCCCCGTGAATTTAGTTTACTATTACCGTAGTGAAATTCGTCACCCCTTTGGTGCCTTTACTCACGCAGTGCCGTTGTGCACAGCGCCACCACCATACCACGCTTCGCGCGTTATGACAATAGAGCAACACAACTGACCAATCACGAGAGCTCTGCGGACGGTGCCGTTGGGTTTGGGATCTCTCGGAGCTCTTATAAATAGCGGTCATATTTTCAGCGGCAGTCACTCATCTCGTCTTCTACGTTCGATTCGCAGACTTACCATCAGACAAGTAACCAACCATGGCACGCACCAAGCAGACGGCTCGCAAATCTACCGGAGGGAAGGCTCCCAGAAAGCAGTTGGCAACCAAGGCGGCCAGGAAGAGTGCCCCAGCCACCGGGGGAGTTAAAAAGCCACATAGGTACAGGCCTGGAACTGTCGCCCTGAGAGAGATTCGCCGCTACCAGAAGAGCACCGAGCTTCTGATCCGAAAACTCCCATTCCAGCGTCTAGTGAGGGAGATTGCCCAGGACTTCAAAACAGAGCTCCGCTTCCAGAGTTCCGCCGTGATGGCCCTTCAAGAAGCTAGCGAAGCCTATCTGGTCGGGCTATTTGAAGACACCAACCTGTGCGCCATCCATGCTAAGAGGGTTACCATCATGCCGAAAGATATCCAGCTGGCCCGTCGAATCCGTGGAGAACGCGCCTAGAGCGCCAATGCACTACAGCCTGTAGGGCATATAACCAAACGGCTCTTTTCAGAGCCACCATAACATCACGAAAGAATCACTGATATTATATGCAGTATATATGAATAATTGGTAAAAATAATGAATCCCTGGGGTAATTGAAATATTAAATAGATATAATGTACATCATACATATAACTTTGATCAAAATAGTGGTTGTGAGGGGGGGGGGGGTAATTACCTGTAGTCGCATGAAGAGTGAGTGCGTATGTCACATGCCACTGTCACTGCTTGTCCTTATCTTGTACCATGACATCCTCCTCCCTCTTTCCTATTGAAATACAAAAAAATATATAGGAAATAAATAAATTACTGATAAAATCACCATAACAGTATATACACGCAGTCTTTATCATTTTTATTATTTTTAATATATAAAACAAACGTGGAATCACAAGCCTTCGCTTTCGGTTGTTTGATGATTTTGAAAGTAGGATTTATATAAGTTAGTTGGTATACTTGTTCTAATAAATATATTCCAGGGGTACATACTTTTTTCAAGTAGATCTCTTTGTAATTTTATTTGAATAAGAATTCACTTGCTATTCTGTTAATGAAATATAAAGTCAAAATAGATTCATGTATTCGTTATTGTATCGTATTTTGTTCAGGTAGGTATATCATGCAGCCATATTGCCACACAGTACACCACGAGCTTCCAAAACTGAGTTGTGTGTTCGATTATTTGAGGGATCATAATAAATTTTGGTGTGCACGTCATTATAATTTTTTCAAGAAAATGAAATAAATGGTGCACAGGAAAAGGTAGGGTTAGGGATAGTAAACAGATGAGAAGGATTCGCCGCAAGATGGCAGCAGTCACAAATATTGATTTTTGTT
>NW_026974463.1:0-18997 GCF_037042905.1 Lytechinus pictus | reverse complement strand
TTCGCCCTACCCGCGACTGGTCCAAATTTTCCAAAATATGACCAAATTGATTTCTTCAAAATTGCCCCCGAGACCCCCCCCAATTCAGCCGTCTCCGCTCTGTGGGATCTTCTAACATCCAAAGGCATCAATATTATCAAGATAAAGCAGATCCGATGAGTTTTTATTTTTCGCCCTACCCGCGACTGGTCCAAATTTTCCAAAATATGACCAAATTGATTTCTTCAAAATTGCCCCCGAGACCCCCCCCAATTCAGCCGTCTCCGCTCTGTGGGATCTTCTAACATCCAAAGGCATCAATATTATCAAGATAAAGCAGATCCGATGAGTTTTTATTTTTCGCCCTACCCGCGACTGGTCCAAATTTTCCAAAATATGACCAAATTGATTTCTTCAAAATTGCCCCCGAGACCCCCCCCAATTCAGCCGTCTCCGCTCTGTGGGATCTTCTAACATCCAAAGGCATCAATATTATCAAGATAAAGCAGATCCGATGAGTTTTTATTTTTCGCCCTACCCGCGACTGGTCCAAATTTTCCAAAATATGACCAAATTGATTTCTTCAAAATTGCCCCCGAGACCCCCCCCAATTCAGCCGTCTCCGCTCTGTGGGATCTTCTAACATCCAAAGGCATCAATATTATCAAGATAAAGCAGATCCGATGAGTTTTTATTTTTCGCCCTACCCGCGACTGGTCCAAATTTTCCAAAATATGACCAAATTGATTTCTTCAAAATTGCCCCCGAGACCCCCCCCAATTCAGCCGTCTCCGCTCTGTGGGATCTTCTAACATCCAAAGGCATCAATATTATCAAGATAAAGCAGATCCGATGAGTTTTTATTTTTCGCCCTACCCGCGACTGGTCCAAATTTTCCAAAATATGACCAAATTGATTTCTTCAAAATTGCCCCCGAGACCCCCCCCAATTCAGCCGTCTCCGCTCTGTGGGATCTTCTAACATCCAAAGGCATCAATATTATCAAGATAAAGCAGATCCGATGAGTTTTTATTTTTCGCCCTACCCGCGACTGGTCCAAATTTTCCAAAATATGACCAAATTGATTTCTTCAAAATTGCCCCCGAGACCCCCCCCAATTCAGCCGTCTCCGCTCTGTGGGATCTTCTAACATCCAAAGGCATCAATATTATCAAGATAAAGCAGATCCGATGAGTTTTTATTTTTCGCCCTACCCGCGACTGGTCCAAATTTTCCAAAATATGACCAAATTGATTTCTTCAAAATTGCCCCCGAGACCCCCCCCAATTCAGCCGTCTCCGCTCTGTGGGATCTTCTAACATCCAAAGGCATCAATATTATCAAGATAAAGCAGATCCGATGAGTTTTTATTTTTCGCCCTACCCGCGACTGGTCCAAATTTTCCAAAATATGACCAAATTGATTTCTTCAAAATTGCCCCCGAGACCCCCCCCAATTCAGCCGTCTCCGCTCTGTGGGATCTTCTAACATCCAAAGGCATCAATATTATCAAGATAAAGCAGATCCGATGAGTTTTTATTTTTCGCCCTACCCGCGACTGGTCCAAATTTTCCAAAATATGACCAAATTGATTTCTTCAAAATTGCCCCCGAGACCCCCCCCAATTCAGCCGTCTCCGCTCTGTGGGATCTTCTAACATCCAAAGGCATCAATATTATCAAGATAAAGCAGATCCGATGAGTTTTTATTTTTCGCCCTACCCGCGACTGGTCCAAATTTTCCAAAATATGACCAAATTGATTTCTTCAAAATTGCCCCCGAGACCCCCCCCAATTCAGCCGTCTCCGCTCTGTGGGATCTTCTAACATCCAAAGGCATCAATATTATCAAGATAAAGCAGATCCGATGAGTTTTTATTTTTCGCCCTACCCGCGACTGGTCCAAATTTTCCAAAATATGACCAAATTGATTTCTTCAAAATTGCCCCCGAGACCCCCCCCAATTCAGCCGTCTCCGCTCTGTGGGATCTTCTAACATCCAAAGGCATCAATATTATCAAGATAAAGCAGATCCGATGAGTTTTTATTTTTCGCCCTACCCGCGACTGGTCCAAATTTTCCAAAATATGACCAAATTGATTTCTTCAAAATTGCCCCCGAGACCCCCCCCAATTCAGCCGTCTCCGCTCTGTGGGATCTTCTAACATCCAAAGGCATCAATATTATCAAGATAAAGCAGATCCGATGAGTTTTTATTTTTCGCCCTACCCGCGACTGGTCCAAATTTTCCAAAATATGACCAAATTGATTTCTTCAAAATTGCCCCCGAGACCCCCCCCAATTCAGCCGTCTCCGCTCTGTGGGATCTTCTAACATCCAAAGGCATCAATATTATCAAGATAAAGCAGATCCGATGAGTTTTTATTTTTCGCCCTACCCGCGACTGGTCCAAATTTTCCAAAATATGACCAAATTGATTTCTTCAAAATTGCCCCCGAGACCCCCCCCAATTCAGCCGTCTCCGCTCTGTGGGATCTTCTAACATCCAAAGGCATCAATATTATCAAGATAAAGCAGATCCGATGAGTTTTTATTTTTCGCCCTACCCGCGACTGGTCCAAATTTTCCAAAATATGACCAAATTGATTTCTTCAAAATTGCCCCCGAGACCCCCCCCAATTCAGCCGTCTCCGCTCTGTGGGATCTTCTAACATCCAAAGGCATCAATATTATCAAGATAAAGCAGATCCGATGAGTTTTTATTTTTCGCCCTACCCGCGACTGGTCCAAATTTTCCAAAATATGACCAAATTGATTTCTTCAAAATTGCCCCCGAGACCCCCCCCAATTCAGCCGTCTCCGCTCTGTGGGATCTTCTAACATCCAAAGGCATCAATATTATCAAGATAAAGCAGATCCGATGAGTTTTTATTTTTCGCCCTACCCGCGACTGGTCCAAATTTTCCAAAATATGACCAAATTGATTTCTTCAAAATTGCCCCCGAGACCCCCCCCAATTCAGCCGTCTCCGCTCTGTGGGATCTTCTAACATCCAAAGGCATCAATATTATCAAGATAAAGCAGATCCGATGAGTTTTTATTTTTCGCCCTACCCGCGACTGGTCCAAATTTTCCAAAATATGACCAAATTGATTTCTTCAAAATTGCCCCCGAGACCCCCCCCAATTCAGCCGTCTCCGCTCTGTGGGATCTTCTAACATCCAAAGGCATCAATATTATCAAGATAAAGCAGATCCGATGAGTTTTTATTTTTCGCCCTACCCGCGACTGGTCCAAATTTTCCAAAATATGACCAAATTGATTTCTTCAAAATTGCCCCCGAGACCCCCCCCAATTCAGCCGTCTCCGCTCTGTGGGATCTTCTAACATCCAAAGGCATCAATATTATCAAGATAAAGCAGATCCGATGAGTTTTTATTTTTCGCCCTACCCGCGACTGGTCCAAATTTTCCAAAATATGACCAAATTGATTTCTTCAAAATTGCCCCCGAGACCCCCCCCAATTCAGCCGTCTCCGCTCTGTGGGATCTTCTAACATCCAAAGGCATCAATATTATCAAGATAAAGCAGATCCGATGAGTTTTTATTTTTCGCCCTACCCGCGACTGGTCCAAATTTTCCAAAATATGACCAAATTGATTTCTTCAAAATTGCCCCCGAGACCCCCCCCAATTCAGCCGTCTCCGCTCTGTGGGATCTTCTAACATCCAAAGGCATCAATATTATCAAGATAAAGCAGATCCGATGAGTTTTTATTTTTCGCCCTACCCGCGACTGGTCCAAATTTTCCAAAATATGACCAAATTGATTTCTTCAAAATTGCCCCCGAGACCCCCCCCAATTCAGCCGTCTCCGCTCTGTGGGATCTTCTAACATCCAAAGGCATCAATATTATCAAGATAAAGCAGATCCGATGAGTTTTTATTTTTCGCCCTACCCGCGACTGGTCCAAATTTTCCAAAATATGACCAAATTGATTTCTTCAAAATTGCCCCCGAGACCCCCCCCAATTCAGCCGTCTCCGCTCTGTGGGATCTTCTAACATCCAAAGGCATCAATATTATCAAGATAAAGCAGATCCGATGAGTTTTTATTTTTCGCCCTACCCGCGACTGGTCCAAATTTTCCAAAATATGACCAAATTGATTTCTTCAAAATTGCCCCCGAGACCCCCCCCAATTCAGCCGTCTCCGCTCTGTGGGATCTTCTAACATCCAAAGGCATCAATATTATCAAGATAAAGCAGATCCGATGAGTTTTTATTTTTCGCCCTACCCGCGACTGGTCCAAATTTTCCAAAATATGACCAAATTGATTTCTTCAAAATTGCCCCCGAGACCCCCCCCAATTCAGCCGTCTCCGCTCTGTGGGATCTTCTAACATCCAAAGGCATCAATATTATCAAGATAAAGCAGATCCGATGAGTTTTTATTTTTCGCCCTACCCGCGACTGGTCCAAATTTTCCAAAATATGACCAAATTGATTTCTTCAAAATTGCCCCCGAGACCCCCCCCAATTCAGCCGTCTCCGCTCTGTGGGATCTTCTAACATCCAAAGGCATCAATATTATCAAGATAAAGCAGATCCGATGAGTTTTTATTTTTCGCCCTACCCGCGACTGGTCCAAATTTTCCAAAATATGACCAAATTGATTTCTTCAAAATTGCCCCCGAGACCCCCCCCAATTCAGCCGTCTCCGCTCTGTGGGATCTTCTAACATCCAAAGGCATCAATATTATCAAGATAAAGCAGATCCGATGAGTTTTTATTTTTCGCCCTACCCGCGACTGGTCCAAATTTTCCAAAATATGACCAAATTGATTTCTTCAAAATTGCCCCCGAGACCCCCCCCAATTCAGCCGTCTCCGCTCTGTGGGATCTTCTAACATCCAAAGGCATCAATATTATCAAGATAAAGCAGATCCGATGAGTTTTTATTTTTCGCCCTACCCGCGACTGGTCCAAATTTTCCAAAATATGACCAAATTGATTTCTTCAAAATTGCCCCCGAGACCCCCCCCAATTCAGCCGTCTCCGCTCTGTGGGATCTTCTAACATCCAAAGGCATCAATATTATCAAGATAAAGCAGATCCGATGAGTTTTTATTTTTCGCCCTACCCGCGACTGGTCCAAATTTTCCAAAATATGACCAAATTGATTTCTTCAAAATTGCCCCCGAGACCCCCCCCAATTCAGCCGTCTCCGCTCTGTGGGATCTTCTAACATCCAAAGGCATCAATATTATCAAGATAAAGCAGATCCGATGAGTTTTTATTTTTCGCCCTACCCGCGACTGGTCCAAATTTTCCAAAATATGACCAAATTGATTTCTTCAAAATTGCCCCCGAGACCCCCCCCAATTCAGCCGTCTCCGCTCTGTGGGATCTTCTAACATCCAAAGGCATCAATATTATCAAGATAAAGCAGATCCGATGAGTTTTTATTTTTCGCCCTACCCGCGACTGGTCCAAATTTTCCAAAATATGACCAAATTGATTTCTTCAAAATTGCCCCCGAGACCCCCCCCAATTCAGCCGTCTCCGCTCTGTGGGATCTTCTAACATCCAAAGGCATCAATATTATCAAGATAAAGCAGATCCGATGAGTTTTTATTTTTCGCCCTACCCGCGACTGGTCCAAATTTTCCAAAATATGACCAAATTGATTTCTTCAAAATTGCCCCCGAGACCCCCCCCAATTCAGCCGTCTCCGCTCTGTGGGATCTTCTAACATCCAAAGGCATCAATATTATCAAGATAAAGCAGATCCGATGAGTTTTTATTTTTCGCCCTACCCGCGACTGGTCCAAATTTTCCAAAATATGACCAAATTGATTTCTTCAAAATTGCCCCCGAGACCCCCCCCAATTCAGCCGTCTCCGCTCTGTGGGATCTTCTAACATCCAAAGGCATCAATATTATCAAGATAAAGCAGATCCGATGAGTTTTTATTTTTCGCCCTACCCGCGACTGGTCCAAATTTTCCAAAATATGACCAAATTGATTTCTTCAAAATTGCCCCCGAGACCCCCCCCAATTCAGCCGTCTCCGCTCTGTGGGATCTTCTAACATCCAAAGGCATCAATATTATCAAGATAAAGCAGATCCGATGAGTTTTTATTTTTCGCCCTACCCGCGACTGGTCCAAATTTTCCAAAATATGACCAAATTGATTTCTTCAAAATTGCCCCCGAGACCCCCCCCAATTCAGCCGTCTCCGCTCTGTGGGATCTTCTAACATCCAAAGGCATCAATATTATCAAGATAAAGCAGATCCGATGAGTTTTTATTTTTCGCCCTACCCGCGACTGGTCCAAATTTTCCAAAATATGACCAAATTCATTTCTTCAAAATTGCCCCCGAGACCCCCCCCAATTCAGCCGTCTCCGCTCTGTGGGATCTTCTAACATCCAAAGGCATCAATATTATCAAGATAAAGCAGATCCGATGAGTTTTTATTTTTCGCCCTACCCGCGACTGGTCCAAATTTTCCAAAATATGACCAAATTGATTTCTTCAAAATTGCCCCCGAGACCCCCCCCAATTCAGCCGTCTCCGCTCTGTGGGATCTTCTAACATCCAAAGGCATCAATATTATCAAGATAAAGCAGATCCGATGAGTTTTTATTTTTCGCCCTACCCGCGACTGGTCCAAATTTTCCAAAATATGACCAAATTGATTTCTTCAAAATTGCCCCCGAGACCCCCCCCAATTCAGCCGTCTCCGCTCTGTGGGATCTTCTAACATCCAAAGGCATCAATATTATCAAGATAAAGCAGATCCGATGAGTTTTTATTTTTCGCCCTACCCGCGACTGGTCCAAATTTTCCAAAATATGACCAAATTGATTTCTTCAAAATTGCCCCCGAGACCCCCCCCAATTCAGCCGTCTCCGCTCTGTGGGATCTTCTAACATCCAAAGGCATCAATATTATCAAGATAAAGCAGATCCGATGAGTTTTTATTTTTCGCCCTACCCGCGACTGGTCCAAATTTTCCAAAATATGACCAAATTGATTTCTTCAAAATTGCCCCCGAGACCCCCCCCAATTCAGCCGTCTCCGCTCTGTGGGATCTTCTAACATCCAAAGGCATCAATATTATCAAGATAAAGCAGATCCGATGAGTTTTTATTTTTCGCCCTACCCGCGACTGGTCCAAATTTTCCAAAATATGACCAAATTGATTTCTTCAAAATTGCCCCCGAGACCCCCCCCAATTCAGCCGTCTCCGCTCTGTGGGATCTTCTAACATCCAAAGGCATCAATATTATCAAGATAAAGCAGATCCGATGAGTTTTTATTTTTCGCCCTACCCGCGACTGGTCCAAATTTTCCAAAATATGACCAAATTGATTTCTTCAAAATTGCCCCCGAGACCCCCCCCAATTCAGCCGTCTCCGCTCTGTGGGATCTTCTAACATCCAAAGGCATCAATATTATCAAGATAAAGCAGATCCGATGAGTTTTTATTTTTCGCCCTACCCGCGACTGGTCCAAATTTTCCAAAATATGACCAAATTGATTTCTTCAAAATTGCCCCCGAGACCCCCCCCAATTCAGCCGTCTCCGCTCTGTGGGATCTTCTAACATCCAAAGGCATCAATATTATCAAGATAAAGCAGATCCGATGAGTTTTTATTTTTCGCCCTACCCGCGACTGGTCCAAATTTTCCAAAATATGACCAAATTGATTTCTTCAAAATTGCCCCCGAGACCCCCCCCAATTCAGCCGTCTCCGCTCTGTGGGATCTTCTAACATCCAAAGGCATCAATATTATCAAGATAAAGCAGATCCGATGAGTTTTTATTTTTCGCCCTACCCGCGACTGGTCCAAATTTTCCAAAATATGACCAAATTGATTTCTTCAAAATTGCCCCCGAGACCCCCCCCAATTCAGCCGTCTCCGCTCTGTGGGATCTTCTAACATCCAAAGGCATCAATATTATCAAGATAAAGCAGATCCGATGAGTTTTTATTTTTCGCCCTACCCGCGACTGGTCCAAATTTTCCAAAATATGACCAAATTGATTTCTTCAAAATTGCCCCCGAGACCCCCCCCAATTCAGCCGTCTCCGCTCTGTGGGATCTTCTAACATCCAAAGGCATCAATATTATCAAGATAAAGCAGATCCGATGAGTTTTTATTTTTCGCCCTACCCGCGACTGGTCCAAATTTTCCAAAATATGACCAAATTGATTTCTTCAAAATTGCCCCCGAGACCCCCCCCAATTCAGCCGTCTCCGCTCTGTGGGATCTTCTAACATCCAAAGGCATCAATATTATCAAGATAAAGCAGATCCGATGAGTTTTTATTTTTCGCCCTACCCGCGACTGGTCCAAATTTTCCAAAATATGACCAAATTGATTTCTTCAAAATTGCCCCCGAGACCCCCCCCAATTCAGCCGTCTCCGCTCTGTGGGATCTTCTAACATCCAAAGGCATCAATATTATCAAGATAAAGCAGATCCGATGAGTTTTTATTTTTCGCCCTACCCGCGACTGGTCCAAATTTTCCAAAATATGACCAAATTGATTTCTTCAAAATTGCCCCCGAGACCCCCCCCAATTCAGCCGTCTCCGCTCTGTGGGATCTTCTAACATCCAAAGGCATCAATATTATCAAGATAAAGCAGATCCGATGAGTTTTTATTTTTCGCCCTACCCGCGACTGGTCCAAATTTTCCAAAATATGACCAAATTGATTTCTTCAAAATTGCCCCCGAGACCCCCCCCAATTCAGCCGTCTCCGCTCTGTGGGATCTTCTAACATCCAAAGGCATCAATATTATCAAGATAAAGCAGATCCGATGAGTTTTTATTTTTCGCCCTACCCGCGACTGGTCCAAATTTTCCAAAATATGACCAAATTGATTTCTTCAAAATTGCCCCCGAGACCCCCCCCAATTCAGCCGTCTCCGCTCTGTGGGATCTTCTAACATCCAAAGGCATCAATATTATCAAGATAAAGCAGATCCGATGAGTTTTTATTTTTCGCCCTACCCGCGACTGGTCCAAATTTTCCAAAATATGACCAAATTGATTTCTTCAAAATTGCCCCCGAGACCCCCCCCAATTCAGCCGTCTCCGCTCTGTGGGATCTTCTAACATCCAAAGGCATCAATATTATCAAGATAAAGCAGATCCGATGAGTTTTTATTTTTCGCCCTACCCGCGACTGGTCCAAATTTTCCAAAATATGACCAAATTGATTTCTTCAAAATTGCCCCCGAGACCCCCCCCAATTCAGCCGTCTCCGCTCTGTGGGATCTTCTAACATCCAAAGGCATCAATATTATCAAGATAAACAGATCCGATGAGTTTTTATTTTTCGCCCTACCCGCGACTGGTCCAAATTTTCCAAAATATGACCAAATTGATTTCTTCAAAATTGCCCCCGAGACCCCCCCCAATTCAGCCGTCTCCGCTCTGTGGGATCTTCTAACATCCAAAGGCATCAATATTATCAAGATAAAGCAGATCCGATGAGTTTTTATTTTTCGCCCTACCCGCGACTGGTCCAAATTTTCCAAAATATGACCAAATTGATTTCTTCAAAATTGCCCCCGAGACCCCCCCCAATTCAGCCGTCTCCGCTCTGTGGGATCTTCTAACATCCAAAGGCATCAATATTATCAAGATAAAGCAGATCCGATGAGTTTTTATTTTTCGCCCTACCCGCGACTGGTCCAAATTTTCCAAAATATGACCAAATTGATTTCTTCAAAATTGCCCCCGAGACCCCCCCCAATTCAGCCGTCTCCGCTCTGTGGGATCTTCTAACATCCAAAGGCATCAATATTATCAAGATAAAGCAGATCCGATGAGTTTTTATTTTTCGCCCTACCCGCGACTGGTCCAAATTTTCCAAAATATGACCAAATTGATTTCTTCAAAATTGCCCCCGAGACCCCCCCCAATTCAGCCGTCTCCGCTCTGTGGGATCTTCTAACATCCAAAGGCATCAATATTATCAAGATAAAGCAGATCCGATGAGTTTTTATTTTTCGCCCTACCCGCGACTGGTCCAAATTTTCCAAAATATGACCAAATTGATTTCTTCAAAATTGCCCCCGAGACCCCCCCCAATTCAGCCGTCTCCGCTCTGTGGGATCTTCTAACATCCAAAGGCATCAATATTATCAAGATAAAGCAGATCCGATGAGTTTTTATTTTTCGCCCTACCCGCGACTGGTCCAAATTTTCCAAAATATGACCAAATTGATTTCTTCAAAATTGCCCCCGAGACCCCCCCCAATTCAGCCGTCTCCGCTCTGTGGGATCTTCTAACATCCAAAGGCATCAATATTATCAAGATAAAGCAGATCCGATGAGTTTTTATTTTTCGCCCTACCCGCGACTGGTCCAAATTTTCCAAAATATGACCAAATTGATTTCTTCAAAATTGCCCCCGAGACCCCCCCCAATTCAGCCGTCTCCGCTCTGTGGGATCTTCTAACATCCAAAGGCATCAATATTATCAAGATAAAGCAGATCCGATGAGTTTTTATTTTTCGCCCTACCCGCGACTGGTCCAAATTTTCCAAAATATGACCAAATTGATTTCTTCAAAATTGCCCCCGAGACCCCCCCCAATTCAGCCGTCTCCGCTCTGTGGGATCTTCTAACATCCAAAGGCATCAATATTATCAAGATAAAGCAGATCCGATGAGTTTTTATTTTTCGCCCTACCCGCGACTGGTCCAAATTTTCCAAAATATGACCAAATTGATTTCTTCAAAATTGCCCCCGAGACCCCCCCCAATTCAGCCGTCTCCGCTCTGTGGGATCTTCTAACATCCAAAGGCATCAATATTATCAAGATAAAGCAGATCCGATGAGTTTTTATTTTTCGCCCTACCCGCGACTGGTCCAAATTTTCCAAAATATGACCAAATTGATTTCTTCAAAATTGCCCCCGAGACCCCCCCCAATTCAGCCGTCTCCGCTCTGTGGGATCTTCTAACATCCAAAGGCATCAATATTATCAAGATAAAGCAGATCCGATGAGTTTTTATTTTTCGCCCTACCCGCGACTGGTCCAAATTTTCCAAAATATGACCAAATTGATTTCTTCAAAATTGCCCCCGAGACCCCCCCCAATTCAGCCGTCTCCGCTCTGTGGGATCTTCTAACATCCAAAGGCATCAATATTATCAAGATAAAGCAGATCCGATGAGTTTTTATTTTTCGCCCTACCCGCGACTGGTCCAAATTTTCCAAAATATGACCAAATTGATTTCTTCAAAATTGCCCCCGAGACCCCCCCCAATTCAGCCGTCTCCGCTCTGTGGGATCTTCTAACATCCAAAGGCATCAATATTATCAAGATAAAGCAGATCCGATGAGTTTTTATTTTTCGCCCTACCCGCGACTGGTCCAAATTTTCCAAAATATGACCAAATTGATTTCTTCAAAATTGCCCCCGAGACCCCCCCCAATTCAGCCGTCTCCGCTCTGTGGGATCTTCTAACATCCAAAGGCATCAATATTATCAAGATAAAGCAGATCCGATGAGTTTTTATTTTTCGCCCTACCCGCGACTGGTCCAAATTTTCCAAAATATGACCAAATTGATTTCTTCAAAATTGCCCCCGAGACCCCCCCCAATTCAGCCGTCTCCGCTCTGTGGGATCTTCTAACATCCAAAGGCATCAATATTATCAAGATAAAGCAGATCCGATGAGTTTTTATTTTTCGCCCTACCCGCGACTGGTCCAAATTTTCCAAAATATGACCAAATTGATTTCTTCAAAATTGCCCCCGAGACCCCCCCCAATTCAGCCGTCTCCGCTCTGTGGGATCTTCTAACATCCAAAGGCATCAATATTATCAAGATAAAGCAGATCCGATGAGTTTTTATTTTTCGCCCTACCCGCGACTGGTCCAAATTTTCCAAAATATGACCAAATTGATTTCTTCAAAATTGCCCCCGAGACCCCCCCCAATTCAGCCGTCTCCGCTCTGTGGGATCTTCTAACATCCAAAGGCATCAATATTATCAAGATAAAGCAGATCCGATGAGTTTTTATTTTTCGCCCTACCCGCGACTGGTCCAAATTTTCCAAAATATGACCAAATTGATTTCTTCAAAATTGCCCCCGAGACCCCCCCCAATTCAGCCGTCTCCGCTCTGTGGGATCTTCTAACATCCAAAGGCATCAATATTATCAAGATAAAGCAGATCCGATGAGTTTTTATTTTTCGCCCTACCCGCGACTGGTCCAAATTTTCCAAAATATGACCAAATTGATTTCTTCAAAATTGCCCCCGAGACCCCCCCCAATTCAGCCGTCTCCGCTCTGTGGGATCTTCTAACATCCAAAGGCATCAATATTATCAAGATAAAGCAGATCCGATGAGTTTTTATTTTTCGCCCTACCCGCGACTGGTCCAAATTTTCCAAAATATGACCAAATTGATTTCTTCAAAATTGCCCCCGAGACCCCCCCCAATTCAGCCGTCTCCGCTCTGTGGGATCTTCTAACATCCAAAGGCATCAATATTATCAAGATAAAGCAGATCCGATGAGTTTTTATTTTTCGCCCTACCCGCGACTGGTCCAAATTTTCCAAAATATGACCAAATTGATTTCTTCAAAATTGCCCCCGAGACCCCCCCCAATTCAGCCGTCTCCGCTCTGTGGGATCTTCTAACATCCAAAGGCATCAATATTATCAAGATAAAGCAGATCCGATGAGTTTTTATTTTTCGCCCTACCCGCGACTGGTCCAAATTTTCCAAAATATGACCAAATTGATTTCTTCAAAATTGCCCCCGAGACCCCCCCCAATTCAGCCGTCTCCGCTCTGTGGGATCTTCTAACATCCAAAGGCATCAATATTATCAAGATAAAGCAGATCCGATGAGTTTTTATTTTTCGCCCTACCCGCGACTGGTCCAAATTTTCCAAAATATGACCAAATTGATTTCTTCAAAATTGCCCCCGAGACCCCCCCCAATTCAGCCGTCTCCGCTCTGTGGGATCTTCTAACATCCAAAGGCATCAATATTATCAAGATAAAGCAGATCCGATGAGTTTTTATTTTTCGCCCTACCCGCGACTGGTCCAAATTTTCCAAAATATGACCAAATTGATTTCTTCAAAATTGCCCCCGAGACCCCCCCCAATTCAGCCGTCTCCGCTCTGTGGGATCTTCTAACATCCAAAGGCATCAATATTATCAAGATAAAGCAGATCCGATGAGTTTTTATTTTTCGCCCTACCCGCGACTGGTCCAAATTTTCCAAAATATGACCAAATTGATTTCTTCAAAATTGCCCCCGAGACCCCCCCCAATTCAGCCGTCTCCGCTCTGTGGGATCTTCTAACATCCAAAGGCATCAATATTATCAAGATAAAGCAGATCCGATGAGTTTTTATTTTTCGCCCTACCCGCGACTGGTCCAAATTTTCCAAAATATGACCAAATTGATTTCTTCAAAATTGCCCCCGAGACCCCCCCCAATTCAGCCGTCTCCGCTCTGTGGGATCTTCTAACATCCAAAGGCATCAATATTATCAAGATAAAGCAGATCCGATGAGTTTTTATTTTTCGCCCTACCCGCGACTGGTCCAAATTTTCCAAAATATGACCAAATTGATTTCTTCAAAATTGCCCCCGAGACCCCCCCCAATTCAGCCGTCTCCGCTCTGTGGGATCTTCTAACATCCAAAGGCATCAATATTATCAAGATAAAGCAGATCCGATGAGTTTTTATTTTTCGCCCTACCCGCGACTGGTCCAAATTTTCCAAAATATGACCAAATTGATTTCTTCAAAATTGCCCCCGAGACCCCCCCCAATTCAGCCGTCTCCGCTCTGTGGGATCTTCTAACATCCAAAGGCATCAATATTATCAAGATAAAGCAGATCCGATGAGTTTTTATTTTTCGCCCTACCCGCGACTGGTCCAAATTTTCCAAAATATGACCAAATTGATTTCTTCAAAATTGCCCCCGAGACCCCCCCCAATTCAGCCGTCTCCGCTCTGTGGGATCTTCTAACATCCAAAGGCATCAATATTATCAAGATAAAGCAGATCCGATGAGTTTTTATTTTTCGCCCTACCCGCGACTGGTCCAAATTTTCCAAAATATGACCAAATTGATTTCTTCAAAATTGCCCCCGAGACCCCCCCCAATTCAGCCGTCTCCGCTCTGTGGGATCTTCTAACATCCAAAGGCATCAATATTATCAAGATAAAGCAGATCCGATGAGTTTTTATTTTTCGCCCTACCCGCGACTGGTCCAAATTTTCCAAAATATGACCAAATTGATTTCTTCAAAATTGCCCCCGAGACCCCCCCCAATTCAGCCGTCTCCGCTCTGTGGGATCTTCTAACATCCAAAGGCATCAATATTATCAAGATAAAGCAGATCCGATGAGTTTTTATTTTTCGCCCTACCCGCGACTGGTCCAAATTTTCCAAAATATGACCAAATTGATTTCTTCAAAATTGCCCCCGAGACCCCCCCCAATTCAGCCGTCTCCGCTCTGTGGGATCTTCTAACATCCAAAGGCATCAATATTATCAAGATAAAGCAGATCCGATGAGTTTTTATTTTTCGCCCTACCCGCGACTGGTCCAAATTTTCCAAAATATGACCAAATTGATTTCTTCAAAATTGCCCCCGAGACCCCCCCCAATTCAGCCGTCTCCGCTCTGTGGGATCTTCTAACATCCAAAGGCATCAATATTATCAAGATAAAGCAGATCCGATGAGTTTTTATTTTTCGCCCTACCCGCGACTGGTCCAAATTTTCCAAAATATGACCAAATTGATTTCTTCAAAATTGCCCCCGAGACCCCCCCCAATTCAGCCGTCTCCGCTCTGTGGGATCTTCTAACATCCAAAGGCATCAATATTATCAAGATAAAGCAGATCCGATGAGTTTTTATTTTTCGCCCTACCCGCGACTGGTCCAAATTTTCCAAAATATGACCAAATTGATTTCTTCAAAATTGCCCCCGAGACCCCCCCCAATTCAGCCGTCTCCGCTCTGTGGGATCTTCTAACATCCAAAGGCATCAATATTATCAAGATAAAGCAGATCCGATGAGTTTTTATTTTTCGCCCTACCCGCGACTGGTCCAAATTTTCCAAAATATGACCAAATTGATTTCTTCAAAATTGCCCCCGAGACCCCCCCCAATTCAGCCGTCTCCGCTCTGTGGGATCTTCTAACATCCAAAGGCATCAATATTATCAAGATAAAGCAGATCCGATGAGTTTTTATTTTTCGCCCTACCCGCGACTGGTCCAAATTTTCCAAAATATGACCAAATTGATTTCTTCAAAATTGCCCCCGAGACCCCCCCCAATTCAGCCGTCTCCGCTCTGTGGGATCTTCTAACATCCAAAGGCATCAATATTATCAAGATAAAGCAGATCCGATGAGTTTTTATTTTTCGCCCTACCCGCGACTGGTCCAAATTTTCCAAAATATGACCAAATTGATTTCTTCAAAATTGCCCCCGAGACCCCCCCCAATTCAGCCGTCTCCGCTCTGTGGGATCTTCTAACATCCAAAGGCATCAATATTATCAAGATAAAGCAGATCCGATGAGTTTTTATTTTTCGCCCTACCCGCGACTGGTCCAAATTTTCCAAAATATGACCAAATTGATTTCTTCAAAATTGCCCCCGAGACCCCCCCCAATTCAGCCGTCTCCGCTCTGTGGGATCTTCTAACATCCAAAGGCATCAATATTATCAAGATAAAGCAGATCCGATGAGTTTTTATTTTTCGCCCTACCCGCGACTGGTCCAAATTTTCCAAAATATGACCAAATTGATTTCTTCAAAATTGCCCCCGAGACCCCCCCCAATTCAGCCGTCTCCGCTCTGTGGGATCTTCTAACATCCAAAGGCATCAATATTATCAAGATAAAGCAGATCCGATGAGTTTTTATTTTTCGCCCTACCCGCGACTGGTCCAAATTTTCCAAAATATGACCAAATTGATTTCTTCAAAATTGCCCCCGAGACCCCCCCCAATTCAGCCGTCTCCGCTCTGTGGGATCTTCTAACATCCAAAGGCATCAATATTATCAAGATAAAGCAGATCCGATGAGTTTTTATTTTTCGCCCTACCCGCGACTGGTCCAAATTTTCCAAAATATGACCAAATTGATTTCTTCAAAATTGCCCCCGAGACCCCCCCCAATTCAGCCGTCTCCGCTCTGTGGGATCTTCTAACATCCAAAGGCATCAATATTATCAAGATAAAGCAGATCCGATGAGTTTTTATTTTTCGCCCTACCCGCGACTGGTCCAAATTTTCCAAAATATGACCAAATTGATTTCTTCAAAATTGCCCCCGAGACCCCCCCCAATTCAGCCGTCTCCGCTCTGTGGGATCTTCTAACATCCAAAGGCATCAATATTATCAAGATAAAGCAGATCCGATGAGTTTTTATTTTTCGCCCTACCCGCGACTGGTCCAAATTTTCCAAAATATGACCAAATTGATTTCTTCAAAATTGCCCCCGAGACCCCCCCCAATTCAGCCGTCTCCGCTCTGTGGGATCTTCTAACATCCAAAGGCATCAATATTATCAAGATAAAGCAGATCCGATGAGTTTTTATTTTTCGCCCTACCCGCGACTGGTCCAAATTTTCCAAAATATGACCAAATTGATTTCTTCAAAATTGCCCCCGAGACCCCCCCCAATTCAGCCGTCTCCGCTCTGTGGGATCTTCTAACATCCAAAGGCATCAATATTATCAAGATAAAGCAGATCCGATGAGTTTTTATTTTTCGCCCTACCCGCGACTGGTCCAAATTTTCCAAAATATGACCAAATTGATTTCTTCAAAATTGCCCCCGAGACCCCCCCCAATTCAGCCGTCTCCGCTCTGTGGGATCTTCTAACATCCAAAGGCATCAATATTATCAAGATAAAGCAGATCCGATGAGTTTTTATTTTTCGCCCTACCCGCGACTGGTCCAAATTTTCCAAAATATGACCAAATTGATTTCTTCAAAATTGCCCCCGAGACCCCCCCCAATTCAGCCGTCTCCGCTCTGTGGGATCTTCTAACATCCAAAGGCATCAATATTATCAAGATAAAGCAGATCCGATGAGTTTTTATTTTTCGCCCTACCCGCGACTGGTCCAAATTTTCCAAAATATGACCAAATTGATTTCTTCAAAATTGCCCCCGAGACCCCCCCCAATTCAGCCGTCTCCGCTCTGTGGGATCTTCTAACATCCAAAGGCATCAATATTATCAAGATAAAGCAGATCCGATGAGTTTTTATTTTTCGCCCTACCCGCGACTGGTCCAAATTTTCCAAAATATGACCAAATTGATTTCTTCAAAATTGCCCCCGAGACCCCCCCCAATTCAGCCGTCTCCGCTCTGTGGGATCTTCTAACATCCAAAGGCATCAATATTATCAAGATAAAGCAGATCCGATGAGTTTTTATTTTTCGCCCTACCCGCGACTGGTCCAAATTTTCCAAAATATGACCAAATTGATTTCTTCAAAATTGCCCCCGAGACCCCCCCCAATTCAGCCGTCTCCGCTCTGTGGGATCTTCTAACATCCAAAGGCATCAATATTATCAAGATAAAGCAGATCCGATGAGTTTTTATTTTTCGCCCTACCCGCGACTGGTCCAAATTTTCCAAAATATGACCAAATTGATTTCTTCAAAATTGCCCCCGAGACCCCCCCCAATTCAGCCGTCTCCGCTCTGTGGGATCTTCTAACATCCAAAGGCATCAATATTATCAAGATAAAGCAGATCCGATGAGTTTTTATTTTTCGCCCTACCCGCGACTGGTCCAAATTTTCCAAAATATGACCAAATTGATTTCTTCAAAATTGCCCCCGAGACCCCCCCCAATTCAGCCGTCTCCGCTCTGTGGGATCTTCTAACATCCAAAGGCATCAATATTATCAAGATAAAGCAGATCCGATGAGTTTTTATTTTTCGCCCTACCCGCGACTGGTCCAAATTTTCCAAAATATGACCAAATTGATTTCTTCAAAATTGCCCCCGAGACCCCCCCCAATTCAGCCGTCTCCGCTCTGTGGGATCTTCTAACATCCAAAGGCATCAATATTATCAAGATAAAGCAGATCCGATGAGTTTTTATTTTTCGCCCTACCCGCGACTGGTCCAAATTTTCCAAAATATGACCAAATTGATTTCTTCAAAATTGCCCCCGAGACCCCCCCCAATTCAGCCGTCTCCGCTCTGTGGGATCTTCTAACATCCAAAGGCATCAATATTATCAAGATAAAGCAGATCCGATGAGTTTTTATTTTTCGCCCTACCCGCGACTGGTCCAAATTTTCCAAAATATGACCAAATTGATTTCTTCAAAATTGCCCCCGAGACCCCCCCCAATTCAGCCGTCTCCGCTCTGTGGGATCTTCTAACATCCAAAGGCATCAATATTATCAAGATAAAGCAGATCCGATGAGTTTTTATTTTTCGCCCTACCCGCGACTGGTCCAAATTTTCCAAAATATGACCAAATTGATTTCTTCAAAATTGCCCCCGAGACCCCCCCAATTCAGCCGTCTCCGCTCTGTGGGATCTTCTAACATCCAAAGGCATCAATATTATCAAGATAAAGCAGATCCGATGAGTTTTTATTTTTCGCCCTACCCGCGACTGGTCCAAATTTTCCAAAATATGACCAAATTGATTTCTTCAAAATTGCCCCCGAGACCCCCCCCAATTCAGCCGTCTCCGCTCTGTGGGATCTTCTAACATCCAAAGGCATCAATATTATCAAGATAAAGCAGATCCGATGAGTTTTTATTTTTCGCCCTACCCGCGACTGGTCCAAATTTTCCAAAATATGACCAAATTGATTTCTTCAAAATTGCCCCCGAGACCCCCCCCAATTCAGCCGTCTCCGCTCTGTGGGATCTTCTAACATCCAAAGGCATCAATATTATCAAGATAAAGCAGATCCGATGAGTTTTTATTTTTCGCCCTACCCGCGACTGGTCCAAATTTTCCAAAATATGACCAAATTGATTTCTTCAAAATTGCCCCCGA
>NW_026974462.1:0-19291 GCF_037042905.1 Lytechinus pictus | reverse complement strand
GCATCCGAATGGGTGGATATAAAAAGAATAAAGCAGAACGATGTCGAAAATTTTTTCGGGTCTCTCGCCCCACCCGCGACCTGGCCAAAGTTATGTAAAATTGAGCAAAATAGATATTTTCCAAAAAAGCCCCCAAAACCCCCCCAAACAAGCCGTCTTCGCTCCGAGGGGTCTCCTAGCATCCGAATGGGTGGATATAAAAAGAATAAAGCAGAACGATGTCGAAAAAATTTTCGGGTCTCTCGCCCCACCCGCGACCTGGCCAAAGTTATGGAAAATTGAGCAAAATAGATATTTTCCAAAAAAGCCCCCAAAACCCCCCCAAACAAGCCGTCTTCGCTCCGAGGGGTCTCCTAGCATCCGAATGGGTGGATATACAAAGAATAAAGCAGAACGATGTCGAAATATTTTTCGGGTCTCTCGCCCCACCCGCGACCTGGCCAAAGTTATGGAAAATTGAGCAAAATAGATATTTTCCAAAAAAGCCCCCAAAACCCCCCCAAACAAGCCGTCTTCGCTCCGAGGGGTCTCCTAGCCCCACCCGCGACCTGGCCAAAGTTATGGAAAATTGAGCAAAATAGATATTTTCCAAAAAAGCCCCCAAACAAGCCGTCTTCGCTCCGAGGGGTCTCCTAGCATCCGAATGGGTGGATATACAAAGAATAAAGCAGAACGATGTCGAAAAATTTTTCGGGTCTCTCGCCCCACCCGCGACCTGGCCAAAGTTATGTAAAATTGAGCAAAATAGATATTTTCCAAAAAAGCCCCCAAAACCCCCCCAAACAAGCCGTCTTCGCTCCGAGGGGTCTCCTAGCATCCGAATGGGTGGATATAAAAAGAATAAAGCAGAACGATGTCGAAAAATTTTTCGGGTCTCTCGCCCCACCCGCGACCTGGCCAAAGTTATGGAAAATTGAGCAAAATAGATATTTTCCAAAAAAGCCCCCAAAACCCCCCCAAACAAGCCGTCTTCGCTCCGAGGGGTCTCCTAGCATCCGAATGGGTGGATATACAAAGAATAAAGCAGAACGATGTCGAAATATTTTTCGGGTCTCTCGCCCCACCCGCGACCTGGCCAAAGTTATGGAAAATTGAGCAAAATAGATATTTTCCAAAAAAGCCCCCAAAACCCCCCCAAACAAGCCGTCTTCGCTCCGAGGGGTCTCCTAGCATCCGAATGGGTGGATATACAAAGAATAAAGCAGAACGATGTCGAAATATTTTTCGGGTCTCTCGCCCCACCCGCGACCTGGCCAAAGTTATGGAAAATTGAGCAAAATAGATATTTTCCAAAAAAGCCCCCAAAACCCCCCCAAACAAGCCGTCTTCGCTCCGAGGGGTCTCCTAGCATCCGAATGGGTGGATATACAAAGAATATAGCAGAACGATGTCGAAAAATTTTTCGGGTCTCTCGCCCCACCCGCGACCTGGCCAAAGTTATGTAAAATTGAGCAAAATAGATATTTTCCAAAAAAGCCCCCAAAACCCCCCCAAACAAGCCGTCTTCGCTCCGAGGGGTCTCCTAGCATCCGAATGGGTGGATATAAAAAGAATAAAGCAGAACGATGTCGAAAAATTTTTCGGGTCTCTCGCCCCACCCGCGACCTGGCCAAAGTTATGGAAAATTGAGCAAAATAGATATTTTCCAAAAAAGCCCCCAAAACCCCCCCAAACAAGCCGTCTTCGCTCCGAGGGGTCTCCTAGCATCCGAATGGGTGGATATACAAAGAATAAAGCAGAACGATGTCGAAATATTTTTCGGGTCTCTCGCCCCACCCGCGACCTGGCCAAAGTTATGGAAAATTGAGCAAAATAGATATTTTCCAAAAAAGCCCCCAAAACCCCCCCAAACAAGCCGTCTTCGCTCCGAGGGGTCTCCTAGCATCCGAATGGGTGGATATACAAAGAATAAAGCAGAACGATGTCGAAATATTTTTCGGGTCTCTCGCCCCACCCGCGACCTGGCCAAAGTTATGGAAAATTGAGCAAAATAGATATTTTCCAAAAAAGCCCCCAAAACCCCCCCAAACAAGCCGTCTTCGCTCCGAGGGGTCTCCTAGCATCCGAATGGGTGGATATACAAAGAATAAAGCAGAACGATGTCGAAAAATTTTTCGGGTCTCTCGCCCCACCCGCGACCTGGCCAAAGTTATGTAAAATTGAGCAAAATAGATATTTTCCAAAAAAGCCCCCAAAACCCCCCCAAACAAGCCGTCTTCGCTCCGAGGGGTCTCCTAGCATCCGAATGGGTGGATATAAAAAGAATAAAGCAGAACGATGTCGAAAAAATTTTCGGGTCTCTCGCCCCACCCGCGACCTGGCCAAAGTTATGGAAAATTGAGCAAAATAGATATTTTCCAAAAAAGCCCCCAAAACCCCCCCAAACAAGCCGTCTTCGCTCCGAGGGGTCTCCTAGCATCCGAATGGGTGGATATACAAAGAATAAAGCAGAACGATGTCGAAATATTTTCGGGTCTCTCGCCCCACCCGCGACCTGGCCAAAGTTATGGAAAATTGAGCAAAATAGATATTTTCCAAAAAAGCCCCCAAAACCCCCCCAAACAAGCCGTCTTCGCTCCGAGGGGTCTCCTAGCATCCGAATGGGTGGATATACAAAGAATAAAGCAGAACGATGTCGAAATATTTTTCGGGTCTCTCGCCCCACCCGCGACCTGGCCAAAGTTATGGAAAATTGAGCAAAATAGATATTTTCCAAAAAAGCCCCCAAAACCCCCCCAAACAAGCCGTCTATGCTCCGAGGGGTCTCCTAGCATCCGAATGGGTGGATATACAAAGAATTAAGCAGAACGATGTCGAAAAATTTTTCGGGTCTCTCGCCCCACCCGCGACCTGGCCAAAGTTATGGAAAATTGAGCAAAATAGATATTTTCCAAAAAAGCCCCCAAAACCCCCCCAAACAAGCCGTCTTCGCTCCGAGGGGTCTCCTAGCATCCGAATGGGTGGATATACAAAGAATAAAGCAGAACGATGTCGAAATATTTTTCGGGTCTCTCGCCCCACCCGCGACCTGGCCAAAGTTATGGAAAATTGAGCAAAATAGATATTTTCCAAAAAAGCCCCCAAAACCCCCCCAAACAAGCCGTCTTCGCTCCGAGGGGTCTCCTAGCCCCACCCGCGACCTGGCCAAAGTTATGGAAAATTGACCAAAATAGATATTTTCCAAAAAAGCCCCCAAACAAGCCGTCTTCGCTCCGAGGGGTCTCCTAGCATCCGAATGGGTGGATATACAAAGAATAAAGCAGAACGATGTCGAAATATTTTCGGGTCTCTCGCCCCACCCGCGACCTGGCCAAAGTTATGGAAAATTGAGCAAAATAGATATTTTCCAAAAAAGCCCCCAAAACCCCCCCAAACAAGCCGTCTTCGCTCCGAGGGGTCTCCTAGCATCCGAATGGGTGGATATACAAAGAATAAAGCAGAACGATGTCGAAATATTTTCGGGTCTCTCGCCCCACCCGCGACCTGGCCAAAGTTATGGAAAATTGAGCAAAATAGATATTTTCCAAAAAAGCCCCCAAAACCCCCCCAAACAAGCCGTCTTCGCTCCGAGGGGTCTCCTAGCATCCGAATGGGTGGATATACAAAGAATAAAGCAGAACGATGTCGAAATATTTTTCGGGTCTCTCGCCCCACCCGCGACCTGGCCAAAGTTATGGAAAATTGAGCAAAATAGATATTTTCCAAAAAAGCCCCCAAAACCCCCCCAAACAAGCCGTCTATGCTCCGAGGGGTCTCCTAGCATCCGAATGGGTGGATATACAAAGAATTAAGCAGAACGATGTCGAAAAATTTTTCGGGTCTCTCGCCCCACCCGCGACCTGGCCAAAGTTATGGAAAATTGAGCAAAATAGATATTTTCCAAAAAAGCCCCCAAAACCCCCCCAAACAAGCCGTCTTCGCTCCGAGGGGTCTCCTAGCATCCGAATGGGTGGATATACAAAGAATAAAGCAGAACGATGTCGAAATATTTTTCGGGTCTCTCGCCCCACCCGCGACCTGGCCAAAGTTATGGAAAATTGAGCAAAATAGATATTTTCCAAAAAAGCCCCCAAAACCCCCCCAAACAAGCCGTCTTCGCTCCGAGGGGTCTCCTAGCATCCGAATGGGTGGATATACAAAGAATAAAGCAGAACGATGTCGAAATATTTTCGGGTCTCTCGCCCCACCCGCGACCTGGCCAAAGTTATGGAAAATTGAGCAAAATAGATATTTTCCAAAAAAGCCCCCAAAACCCCCCCAAACAAGCCGTCTTCGCTCCGAGGGGTCTCCTAGCATCCGAATGGGTGGATATACAAAGAATAAAGCAGAACGATGTCGAAATATTTTTCGGGTCTCTCGCCCCACCCGCGACCTGGCCAAAGTTATGGAAAATTGAGCAAAATAGATATTTTCCAAAAAAGCCCCCAAAACCCCCCCAAACAAGCCGTCTATGCTCCGAGGGGTCTCCTAGCATCCGAATGGGTGGATATACAAAGAATTAAGCAGAACGATGTCGAAAAATTTTTCGGGTCTCTCGCCCCACCCGCGACCTGGCCAAAGTTATGTAAAATTGAGCAAAATAGATATTTTCCAAAAAAGCCCCCAAAACCCCCCCAAACAAGCCGTCTTCGCTCCGAGGGGTCTCCTAGCATCCGAATGGGTGGATATAAAAAGAATAAAGCAGAACGATGTCGAAAAAATTTTCGGGTCTCTCGCCCCACCCGCGACCTGGCCAAAGTTATGGAAAATTGAGCAAAATAGATATTTTCCAAAAAAGCCCCCAAAACCCCCCCAAACAAGCCGTCTTCGCTCCGAGGGGTCTCCTAGCATCCGAATGGGTGGATATACAAAGAATAAAGCAGAACGATGTCGAAATATTTTTCGGGTCTCTCGCCCCACCCGCGACCTGGCCAAAGTTATGGAAAATTGAGCAAAATAGATATTTTCCAAAAAAGCCCCCAAAACCCCCTCAAACAAGCCGTCTTCGCTCCGAGGGGTCTCCTAGCATCCGAATGGGTGGATATACAAAGAATAAAGCAGAACGATGTCGAAATATTTTTCGGGTCTCTCGCCCCACCCGCGACCTGGCCAAAGTTATGGAAAATTGAGCAAAATAGATATTTTCCAAAAAAGCCCCCAAAACCCCCCCAAACAAGCCGTCTTCGCTCCGAGGGGTCTCCTAGCATCCGAATGGGTGGATATACAAAGAATAAAGCAGAACGATGTCGAAAAATTTTTCGGGTCTCTCGCCCCACCCGCGACCTGGCCAAAGTTATGTAAAATTGAGCAAAATAGATATTTTCCAAAAAAGCCCCCAAAACCCCCCCAAACAAGCCGTCTTCGCTCCGAGGGGTCTCCTAGCATCCGAATGGGTGGATATAAAAAGAATAAAGCAGAACGATGTCGAAAAAATTTTCGGGTCTCTCGCCCCACCCGCGACCTGGCCAAAGTTATGGAAAATTGAGCAAAATAGATATTTTCCAAAAAAGCCCCCAAAACCCCCCCAAACAAGCCGTCTTCGCTCCGAGGGGTCTCCTAGCATCCGAATGGGTGGATATACAAAGAATAAAGCAGAACGATGTCGAAATATTTTTCGGGTCTCTCGCCCCACCCGCGACCTGGCCAAAGTTATGGAAAATTGAGCAAAATAGATATTTTCCAAAAAAGCCCCCAAAACCCCCCCAAACAAGCCGTCTTCGCTCCGAGGGGTCTCCTAGCATCCGAATGGGTGGATATACAAAGAATAAAGCAGAACGATGTCGAAATATTTTTCGGGTCTCTCGCCCCACCCGCGACCTGGCCAAAGTTATGGAAAATTGAGCAAAATAGATATTTTCCAAAAAAGCCCCCAAAACCCCCCCAAACAAGCCGTCTTCGCTCCGAGGGGTCTCCTAGCATCCAAATGGGTGGATATACAAAGAATAAAGCAGAACGATGTCGAAAAATTTTTCGGGTCTCTCGCCCCACCCGCGACCTGGCCAAAGTTATGTAAAATTGAGCAAAATAGATATTTTCCAAAAAAGCCCCCAAAACCCCCCCAAACAAGCCGTCTTCGCTCCGAGGGGTCTCCTAGCATCCGAATGGGTGGATATAAAAAGAATAAAGCAGAACGATGTCGAAAAATTTTTCGGGTCTCTCGCCCCACCCGCGACCTGGCCAAAGTTATGGAAAATTGAGCAAAATAGATATTTTCCAAAAAAGCCCCCAAAACCCCCCCAAACAAGCCGTCTTCGCTCCGAGGGGTCTCCTAGCATCCGAATGGGTGGATATACAAAGAATAAAGCAGAACGATGTCGAAATATTTTTCGGGTCTCTCGCCCCACCCGCGACCTGGCCAAAGTTATGGAAAATTGAGCAAAATAGATATTTTCCAAAAAAGCCCCCAAAACCCCCCCAAACAAGCCGTCTTCGCTCCGAGGGGTCTCCTAGCATCCGAATGGGTGGATATACAAAGAATAAAGCAGAACGATGTCGAAATATTTTTCGGGTCTCTCGCCCCACCCGCGACCTGGCCAAAGTTATGGAAAATTGAGCAAAATAGATATTTTCCAAAAAAGCCCCCAAAACCCCCCCAAACAAGCCGTCTTCGCTCCGAGGGGTCTCCTAGCATCCGAATGGGTGGATATACAAAGAATAAAGCAGAACGATGTCGAAATATTTTTCGGGTCTCTCGCCCCACCCGCGACCTGGCCAAAGTTATGGAAAATTGAGCAAAATAGATATTTTCCAAAAAAGCCCCCAAAACCCCCCCAAACAAGCCGTCTTCGCTCCGAGGGGTCTCCTAGCCCCACCCGCGACCTGGCCAAAGTTATGGAAAATTGAGCAAAATAGATATTTTCCAAAAAAGCCCCCAAACAAGCCGTCTTCGCTCCGAGGGGTCTCCTAGCATCCGAATGGGTGGATATACAAAGAATAAAGCAGAACGATGTCGAAAAATTTTTCGGGTCTCTCGCCCCACCTGCGACCTGGCCAAAGTTATGTAAAATTGAGCAAAATAGATATTTTCCAAAAAAGCCCCCAAAACCCCCCCAAACAAGCCGTCTTCGCTCCGAGGGGTCTCCTAGCATCCGAATGGGTGGATATAAAAAGAATAAAGCAGAACGATGTCGAAAAATTTTTCGGGTCTCTCGCCCCACCCGCGACCTGGCCAAAGTTATGGAAAATTGAGCAAAATAGATATTTTCCAAAAAAGCCCCCAAAACCCCCCCAAACAAGCCGTCTTCGCTCCGAGGGGTCTCCTAGCATCCGAATGGGTGGATATACAAAGAATAAAGCAGAACGATGTCGAAATATTTTTCGGGTCTCTCGCCCCACCCGCGACCTGGCCAAAGTTATGGAAAATTGAGCAAAATAGATATTTTCCAAAAAAGCCCCCAAAACCCCCCCAAACAAGCCGTCTTCGCTCCGAGGGGTCTCCTAGCATCCGAATGGGTGGATATACAAAGAATAAAGCAGAACGATGTCGAAATATTTTTCGGGTCTCTCGCCCCACCCGCGACCTGGCCAAAGTTATGGAAAATTGAGCAAAATAGATATTTTCCAAAAAAGCCCCCAAAACCCCCCCAAACAAGCCGTCTTCGCTCCGAGGGGTCTCCTAGCATCCGAATGGGTGGATATACAAAGAATATAGCAGAACGATGTCGAAAAATTTTTCGGGTCTCTCGCCCCACCCGCGACCTGGCCAAAGTTATGTAAAATTGAGCAAAATAGATATTTTCCAAAAAAGCCCCCAAAACCCCCCCAAACAAGCCGTCTTCGCTCCGAGGGGTCTCCTAGCATCCGAATGGGTGGATATAAAAAGAATAAAGCAGAACGATGTCGAAAAATTTTTCGGGTCTCTCGCCCCACCCGCGACCTGGCCAAAGTTATGGAAAATTGAGCAAAATAGATATTTTCCAAAAAAGCCCCCAAAACCCCCCCAAACAAGCCGTCTTCGCTCCGAGGGGTCTCCTAGCATCCGAATGGGTGGATATACAAAGAATAAAGCAGAACGATGTCGAAATATTTTTCGGGTCTCTCGCCCCACCCGCGACCTGGCCAAAGTTATGGAAAATTGAGCAAAATAGATATTTTCCAAAAAAGCCCCCAAAACCCCCCCAAACAAGCCGTCTTCGCTCCGAGGGGTCTCCTAGCATCCGAATGGGTGGATATACAAAGAATAAAGCAGAACGATGTCGAAATATTTTTCGGGTCTCTCGCCCCACCCGCGACCTGGCCAAAGTTATGGAAAATTGAGCAAAATAGATATTTTCCAAAAAAGCCCCCAAAACCCCCCCAAACAAGCCGTCTTAGCTCCGAGGGGTCTCCTAGCATCCGAATGGGTGGATATACAAAGAATAAAGCAGAACGATGTCGAAAAATTTTTCGGGTCTCTCGCCCCACCCGCGACCTGGCCAAAGTTATGTAAAATTGAGCAAAATAGATATTTTCCAAAAAAGCCCCCAAAACCCCCCCAAACAAGCCGTCTTCGCTCCGAGGGGTCTCCTAGCATCCGAATGGGTGGATATAAAAAGAATAAAGCAGAACGATGTCGAAAAAATTTTCGGGTCTCTCGCCCCACCCGCGACCTGGCCAAAGTTATGGAAAATTGAGCAAAATAGATATTTTCCAAAAAAGCCCCCAAAACCCCCCCAAACAAGCCGTCTTCGCTCCGAGGGGTCTCCTAGCATCCGAATGGGTGGATATACAAAGAATAAAGCAGAACGATGTCGAAATATTTTTCGGGTCTCTCGCCCCACCCGCGACCTGGCCAAAGTTATGGAAAATTGAGCAAAATAGATATTTTCCAAAAAAGCCCCCAAAACCCCCCCAAACAAGCCGTCTTCGCTCCGAGGGGTCTCCTAGCCCCACCCGCGACCTGGCCAAAGTTATGGAAAATTGAGCAAAATAGATATTTTCCAAAAAAGCCCCCAAACAAGCCGTCTTCGCTCCAAGGGGTCTCCTAGCATCCGAATGGGTGGATATACAAAGAATAAAGCAGAACGATGTCGAAAAATTTTTCGGGTCTCTCGCCCCACCCGCGACCTGGCCAAAGTTATGTAAAATTGAGCAAAATAGATATTTTCCAAAAAAGCCCCCAAAACCCCCCCAAACAAGCCGTCTTCGCTCCGAGGGGTCTCCTAGCATCCGAATGGGTGGATATAAAAAGAATAAAGCAGAACGATGTCGAAAAATTTTTCGGGTCTCTCGCCCCACCCGCGACCTGGCCAAAGTTATGGAAAATTGAGCAAAATAGATATTTTCCAAAAAAGCCCCCAAAACCCCCCCAAACAAGCCGTCTTCGCTCCGAGGGGTCTCCTAGCATCCGAATGGGTGGATATACAAAGAATAAAGCAGAACGATGTCGAAATATTTTTCGGGTCTCTCGCCCCACCCGCGACCTGGCCAAAGTTATGGAAAATTGAGCAAAATAGATATTTTCCAAAAAAGCCCCCAAAACCCCCCCAAACAAGCCGTCTTCGCTCCGAGGGGTCTCCTAGCATCCGAATGGGTGGATATACAAAGAATAAAGCAGAACGATGTCGAAATATTTTTCGGGTCTCTCGCCCCACCCGCGACCTGGCCAAAGTTATGGAAAATTGAGCAAAATAGATATTTTCCAAAAAAGCCCCCAAAACCCCCCCAAACAAGCCGTCTTCGCTCCGAGGGGTCTCCTAGCATCCGAATGGGTGGATATACAAAGAATATAGCAGAACGATGTCGAAAAATTTTTCGGGTCTCTCGCCCCACCCGCGACCTGGCCAAAGTTATGTTAAATTGAGCAAAATAGATATTTTCCAAAAAAGCCCCCAAAACCCCCCCAAACAAGCCGTCTTCGCTCCGAGGGGTCTCCTAGCATCCGAATGGGTGGATATAAAAAGAATAAAGCAGAACGATGTCGAAAAATTTTTCGGGTCTCTCGCCCCACCCGCGACCTGGCCAAAGTTATGGAAAATTGAGCAAAATAGATATTTTCCAAAAAAGCCCCCAAAACCCCCCCAAACAAGCCGTCTTCGCTCCGAGGGGTCTCCTAGCATCCGAATGGGTGGATATACAAAGAATAAAGCAGAACGATGTCGAAATATTTTTCGGGTCTCTCGCCCCACCCGCGACCTGGCCAAAGTTATGGAAAATTGAGCAAAATAGATATTTTCCAAAAAAGCCCCCAAAACCCCCCCAAACAAGCCGTCTTCGCTCCGAGGGGTCTCCTAGCATCCGAATGGGTGGATATACAAAGAATAAAGCAGAACGATGTCGAAATATTTTTCGGGTCTCTCGCCCCACCCGCGACCTGGCCAAAGTTATGGAAAATTGAGCAAAATAGATATTTTCCAAAAAAGCCCCCAAAACCCCCCCAAACAAGCCGTCTTCGCTCCGAGGGGTCTCCTAGCATCCGAATGGGTGGATATACAAAGAATAAAGCAGAACGATGTCGAAAAATTTTTCGGGTCTCTCGCCCCACCCGCGACCTGGCCAAAGTTATGTAAAATTGAGCAAAATAGATATTTTCCAAAAAAGCCCCCAAAACCCCCCCAAACAAGCCGTCTTCGCTCCGAGGGGTCTCCTAGCATCCGAATGGGTGGATATAAAAAGAATAAAGCAGAACGATGTCGAAAAAATTTTCGGGTCTCTCGCCCCACCCGCGACCTGGCCAAAGTTATGGAAAATTGAGCAAAATAGATATTTTCCAAAAAAGCCCCCAAAACCCCCCCAAACAAGCCGTCTTCGCTCCGAGGGGTCTCCTAGCATCCGAATGGGTGGATATACAAAGAATAAAGCAGAACGATGTCGAAATATTTTTCGGGTCTCTCGCCCCACCCGCGACCTGGCCAAAGTTATGGAAAATTGAGCAAAATAGATATTTTCCAAAAAAGCCCCCAAAACCCCCCCAAACAAGCCGTCTTCGCTCCGAGGGGTCTCCTAGCATCCGAATGGGTGGATATACAAAGAATAAAGCAGAACGATGTCGAAATATTTTTCGGGTCTCTCGCCCCACCCGCGACCTGGCCAAAGTTATGGAAAATTGAGCAAAATAGATATTTTCCAAAAAAGCCCCCAAAACCCCCCCAAACAAGCCGTCTTCGCTCCGAGGGGTCTCCTAGCATCCAAATGGGTGGATATACAAAGAATAAAGCAGAACGATGTCGAAAAATTTTTCGGGTCTCTCGCCCCACCCGCGACCTGGCCAAAGTTATGTAAAATTGAGCAAAATAGATATTTTCCAAAAAAGCCCCCAAAACCCCCCCAAACAAGCCGTCTTCGCTCCGAGGGGTCTCCTAGCATCCGAATGGGTGGATATAAAAAGAATAAAGCAGAACGATGTCGAAAAATTTTTCGGGTCTCTCGCCCCACCCGCGACCTGGCCAAAGTTATGGAAAATTGAGCAAAATAGATATTTTCCAAAAAAGCCCCCAAAACCCCCCCAAACAAGCCGTCTTCGCTCCGAGGGGTCTCCTAGCATCCGAATGGGTGGATATACAAAGAATAAAGCAGAACGATGTCGAAATATTTTTCGGGTCTCTCGCCCCACCCGCGACCTGGCCAAAGTTATGGAAAATTGAGCAAAATAGATATTTTCCAAAAAAGCCCCCAAAACCCCCCCAAACAAGCCGTCTTCGCTCCGAGGGGTCTCCTAGCATCCGAATGGGTGGATATACAAAGAATAAAGCAGAACGATGTCGAAATATTTTTCGGGTCTCTCGCCCCACCCGCGACCTGGCCAAAGTTATGGAAAATTGAGCAAAATAGATATTTTCCAAAAAAGCCCCCAAAACCCCCCCAAACAAGCCGTCTTCGCTCCGAGGGGTCTCCTAGCATCCGAATGGGTGGATATACAAAGAATAAAGCAGAACGATGTCGAAAAATTTTTCGGGTCTCTCGCCCCACCCGCGACCTGGCCAAAGTTATGTAAAATTGAGCAAAATAGATATTTTCCAAAAAAGCCCCCAAAACCACCCCAAACAAGCCGTCTTCGCTCCGAGGGGTCTCCTAGCATCCGAATGGGTGGATATAAAAAGAATAAAGCAGAACGATGTCGAAAATTTTTTCGGGTCTCTCGCCCCACCCGCGACCTGGCCAAAGTTATGTAAAATTGAGCAAAATAGATATTTTCCAAAAAAGCCCCCAAAACCCCCCCAAACAAGCCGTCTTCGCTCCGAGGGGTCTCCTAGCATCCGAATGGGTGGATATAAAAAGAATAAAGCAGAACGATGTCGAAAAAATTTTCGGGTCTCTCGCCCCACCCGCGACCTGGCCAAAGTTATGGAAAATTGAGCAAAATAGATATTTTCCAAAAAAGCCCCCAAAACCCCCCCAAACAAGCCGTCTTCGCTCCGAGGGGTCTCCTAGCATCCGAATGGGTGGATATACAAAGAATAAAGCAGAACGATGTCGAAATATTTTTCGGGTCTCTCGCCCCACCCGCGACCTGGCCAAAGTTATGGAAAATTGAGCAAAATAGATATTTTCCAAAAAAGCCCCCAAAACCCCCCCAAACAAGCCGTCTTCGCTCCGAGGGGTCTCCTAGCCCCACCCGCGACCTGGCCAAAGTTATGGAAAATTGAGCAAAATAGATATTTTCCAAAAAAGCCCCCAAACAAGCCGTCTTCGCTCCGAGGGGTCTCCTAGCATCCGAATGGGTGGATATACAAAGAATAAAGCAGAACGATGTCGAAAAATTTTTCGGGTCTCTCGCCCCACCCGCGACCTGGCCAAAGTTATGTAAAATTGAGCAAAATAGATATTTTCCAAAAAAGCCCCCAAAACCCCCCCAAACAAGCCGTCTTCGCTCCGAGGGGTCTCCTAGCATCCGAATGGGTGGATATAAAAAGAATAAAGCAGAACGATGTCGAAAAATTTTTCGGGTCTCTCGCCCCACCCGCGACCTGGCCAAAGTTATGGAAAATTGAGCAAAATAGATATTTTCCAAAAAAGCCCCCAAAACCCCCCCAAACAAGCCGTCTTCGCTCCGAGGGGTCTCCTAGCATCCGAATGGGTGGATATACAAAGAATAAAGCAGAACGATGTCGAAATATTTTTCGGGTCTCTCGCCCCACCCGCGACCTGGCCAAAGTTATGGAAAATTGAGCAAAATAGATATTTTCCAAAAAAGCCCCCAAAACCCCCCCAAACAAGCCGTCTTCGCTCCGAGGGGTCTCCTAGCATCCGAATGGGTGGATATACAAAGAATAAAGCAGAACGATGTCGAAATATTTTTCGGGTCTCTCGCCCCACCCGCGACCTGGCCAAAGTTATGGAAAATTGAGCAAAATAGATATTTTCCAAAAAAGCCCCCAAAACCCCCCCAAACAAGCCGTCTTCGCTCCGAGGGGTCTCCTAGCATCCGAATGGGTGGATATACAAAGAATATAGCAGAACGATGTCGAAAAATTTTTCGGGTCTCTCGCCCCACCCGCGACCTGGCCAAAGTTATGTAAAATTGAGCAAAATAGATATTTTCCAAAAAAGCCCCCAAAACCCCCCCAAACAAGCCGTCTTCGCTCCGAGGGGTCTCCTAGCATCCGAATGGGTGGATATAAAAAGAATAAAGCAGAACGATGTCGAAAAATTTTTCGGGTCTCTCGCCCCACCCGCGACCTGGCCAAAGTTATGGAAAATTGAGCAAAATAGATATTTTCCAAAAAAGCCCCCAAAACCCCCCCAAACAAGCCGTCTTCGCTCCGAGGGGTCTCCTAGCATCCGAATGGGTGGATATACAAAGAATAAAGCAGAACGATGTCGAAATATTTTTCGGGTCTCTCGCCCCACCCGCGACCTGGCCAAAGTTATGGAAAATTGAGCAAAATAGATATTTTCCAAAAAAGCCCCCAAAACCCCCCCAAACAAGCCGTCTTCGCTCCGAGGGGTCTCCTAGCATCCGAATGGGTGGATATACAAAGAATAAAGCAGAACGATGTCGAAATATTTTTCGGGTCTCTCGCCCCACCCGCGACCTGGCCAAAGTTATGGAAAATTGAGCAAAATAGATATTTTCCAAAAAAGCCCCCAAAACCCCCCCAAACAAGCCGTCTTCGCTCCGAGGGGTCTCCTAGCATCCGAATGGGTGGATATACAAAGAATAAAGCAGAACGATGTCGAAAAATTTTTCGGGTCTCTCGCCCCACCCGCGACCTGGCCAAAGTTATGTAAAATTGAGCAAAATAGATATTTTCCAAAAAAGCCCCCAAAACCACCCCAAACAAGCCGTCTTCGCTCCGAGGGGTCTCCTAGCATCCGAATGGGTGGATATAAAAAGAATAAAGCAGAACGATGTCGAAAATTTTTTCGGGTCTCTCGCCCCACCCGCGACCTGGCCAAAGTTATGTAAAATTGAGCAAAATAGATATTTTCCAAAAAAGCCCCCAAAACCCCCCCAAACAAGCCGTCTTCGCTCCGAGGGGTCTCCTAGCATCCGAATGGGTGGATATAAAAAGAATAAAGCAGAACGATGTCGAAAAAATTTTCGGGTCTCTCGCCCCACCCGCGACCTGGCCAAAGTTATGGAAAATTGAGCAAAATAGATATTTTCCAAAAAAGCCCCCAAAACCCCCCCAAACAAGCCGTCTTCGCTCCGAGGGGTCTCCTAGCATCCGAATGGGTGGATATACAAAGAATAAAGCAGAACGATGTCGAAATATTTTTCGGGTCTCTCGCCCCACCCGCGACCTGGCCAAAGTTATGGAAAATTGAGCAAAATAGATATTTTCCAAAAAAGCCCCCAAAACCCCCCCAAACAAGCCGTCTTCGCTCCGAGGGGTCTCCTAGCCCCACCCGCGACCTGGCCAAAGTTATGGAAAATTGAGCAAAATAGATATTTTCCAAAAAAGCCCCCAAACAAGCCGTCTTCGCTCCGAGGGGTCTCCTAGCATCCGAATGGGTGGATATACAAAGAATAAAGCAGAACGATGTCGAAAAATTTTTCGGGTCTCTCGCCCCACCCGCGACCTGGCCAAAGTTATGTAAAATTGAGCAAAATAGATATTTTCCAAAAAAGCCCCCAAAACCCCCCCAAACAAGCCGTCTTCGCTCCGAGGGGTCTCCTAGCATCCGAATGGGTGGATATAAAAAGAATAAAGCAGAACGATGTCGAAAAATTTTTCGGGTCTCTCGCCCCACCCGCGACCTGGCCAAAGTTATGGAAAATTGAGCAAAATAGATATTTTCCAAAAAAGCCCCCAAAACCCCCACAAACAAGCCGTCTTCGCTCCGAGGGGTCTCCTAGCATCCGAATGGGTGGATATACAAAGAATAAAGCAGAACGATGTCGAAATATTTTTCGGGTCTCTCGCCCCACCCGCGACCTGGCCAAAGTTATGGAAAATTGAGCAAAATAGATATTTTCCAAAAAAGCCCCCAAAACCCCCCCAAACAAGCCGTCTTCGCTCCGAGGGGTCTCCTAGCATCCGAATGGGTGGATATACAAAGAATAAAGCAGAACGATGTCGAAATATTTTTCGGGTCTCTCGCCCCACCCGCGACCTGGCCAAAGTTATGGAAAATTGAGCAAAATAGATATTTTCCAAAAAAGCCCCCAAAACCCCCCCAAACAAGCCGTCTTCGCTCCGAGGGGTCTCCTAGCATCCGAATGGGTGGATATACAAAGAATATAGCAGAACGATGTCGAAAAATTTTTCGGGTCTCTCGCCCCACCCGCGACCTGGCCAAAGTTATGTAAAATTGAGCAAAATAGATATTTTCCAAAAAAGCCCCCAAAACCCCCCCAAACAAGCCGTCTTCGCTCCGAGGGGTCTCCTAGCATCCGAATGGGTGGATATAAAAAGAATAAAGCAGAACGATGTCGAAAAATTTTTCGGGTCTCTCGCCCCACCCGCGACCTGGCCAAAGTTATGGAAAATTGAGCAAAATAGATATTTTCCAAAAAAGCCCCCAAAACCCCCCCAAACAAGCCGTCTTCGCTCCGAGGGGTCTCCTAGCATCCGAATGGGTGGATATACAAAGAATAAAGCAGAACGATGTCGAAATATTTTTCGGGTCTCTCGCCCCACCCGCGACCTGGCCAAAGTTATGGAAAATTGAGCAAAATAGATATTTTCCAAAAAAGCCCCCAAAACCCCCCCAAACAAGCCGTCTTCGCTCCGAGGGGTCTCCTAGCATCCGAATGGGTGGATATACAAAGAATAAAGCAGAACGATGTCGAAATATTTTTCGGGTCTCTCGCCCCACCCGCGACCTGGCCAAAGTTATGGAAAATTGAGCAAAATAGATATTTTCCAAAAAAGCCCCCAAAACCCCCCCAAACAAGCCGTCTTCGCTCCGAGGGGTCTCCTAGCATCCGAATGGGTGGATATACAAAGAATAAAGCAGAACGATGTCGAAAAATTTTTCGGGTCTCTCGCCCCACCCGCGACCTGGCCAAAGTTATGTAAAATTGAGCAAAATAGATATTTTCCAAAAAAGCCCCCAAAACCCCCCCAAACAAGCCGTCTTCGCTCCGAGGGGTCTCCTAGCATCCGAATGGGTGGATATAAAAAGAATAAAGCAGAACGATGTCGAAAAAATTTTCGGGTCTCTCGCCCCACCCGCGACCTGGCCAAAGTTATGGAAAATTGAGCAAAATAGATATTTTCCAAAAAAGCCCCCAAAACCCCCCCAAACAAGCCGTCTTCGCTCCGAGGGGTCTCCTAGCATCCGAATGGGTGGATATACAAAGAATAAAGCAGAACGATGTCGAAATATTTTCGGGTCTCTCGCCCCACCCGCGACCTGGCCAAAGTTATGGAAAATTGAGCAAAATAGATATTTTCCAAAAAAGCCCCCAAAACCCCCCCAAACAAGCCGTCTTCGCTCCGAGGGGTCTCCTAGCATCCGAATGGGTGGATATACAAAGAATAAAGCAGAACGATGTCGAAATATTTTTCGGGTCTCTCGCCCCACCCGCGACCTGGCCAAAGTTATGGAAAATTGAGCAAAATAGATATTTTCCAAAAAAGCCCCCAAAACCCCCCCAAACAAGCCGTCTATGCTCCGAGGGGTCTCCTAGCATCCGAATGGGTGGATATACAAAGAATTAAGCAGAACGATGTCGAAAAATTTTTCGGGTCTCTCGCCCCACCCGCGACCTGGCCAAAGTTATGTAAAATTGAGCAAAATAGATATTTTCCAAAAAAGCCCCCAAAACCCCCCCAAACAAGCCGTCTTCGCTCCGAGGGGTCTCCTAGCATCCGAATGGGTGGATATAAAAAGAATAAAGCAGAACGATGTCGAAAAAATTTTCGGGTCTCTCGCCCCACCCGCGACCTGGCCAAAGTTATGGAAAATTGAGCAAAATAGATATTTTCCAAAAAAGCCCCCAAAACCCCCCCAAACAAGCCGTCTTCGCTCCGAGGGGTCTCCTAGCATCCGAATGGGTGGATATACAAAGAATAAAGCAGAACGATGTCGAAATATTTTTCGGGTCTCTCGCCCCACCCGCGACCTGGCCAAAGTTATGGAAAATTGAGCAAAATAGATATTTTCCAAAAAAGCCCCCAAAACCCCCTCAAACAAGCCGTCTTCGCTCCGAGGGGTCTCCTAGCATCCGAATGGGTGGATATACAAAGAATAAAGCAGAACGATGTCGAAATATTTTTCGGGTCTCTCGCCCCACCCGCGACCTGGCCAAAGTTATGGAAAATTGAGCAAAATAGATATTTTCCAAAAAAGCCCCCAAAACCCCCCCAAACAAGCCGTCTTCGCTCCGAGGGGTCTCCTAGCATCCGAATGGGTGGATATACAAAGAATAAAGCAGAACGATGTCGAAAAATTTTTCGGGTCTCTCGCCCCACCCGCGACCTGGCCAAAGTTATGTAAAATTGAGCAAAATAGATATTTTCCAAAAAAGCCCCCAAAACCCCCCCAAACAAGCCGTCTTCGCTCCGAGGGGTCTCCTAGCATCCGAATGGGTGGATATAAAAAGAATAAAGCAGAACGATGTCGAAAAAATTTTCGGGTCTCTCGCCCCACCCGCGACCTGGCCAAAGTTATGGAAAATTGAGCAAAATAGATATTTTCCAAAAAAGCCCCCAAAACCCCCCCAAACAAGCCGTCTTCGCTCCGAGGGGTCTCCTAGCATCCGAATGGGTGGATATACAAAGAATAAAGCAGAACGATGTCGAAATATTTTTCGGGTCTCTCGCCCCACCCGCGACCTGGCCAAAGTTATGGAAAATTGAGCAAAATAGATATTTTCCAAAAAAGCCCCCAAAACCCCCCCAAACAAGCCGTCTTCGCTCCGAGGGGTCTCCTAGCATCCGAATGGGTGGATATACAAAGAATAAAGCAGAACGATGTCGAAATATTTTTCGGGTCTCTCGCCCCACCCGCGACCTGGCCAAAGTTATGGAAAATTGAGCAAAATAGATATTTTCCAAAAAAGCCCCCAAAACCCCCCCAAACAAGCCGTCTTCGCTCCGAGGGGTCTCCTAGCATCCAAATGGGTGGATATACAAAGAATAAAGCAGAACGATGTCGAAAAATTTTTCGGGTCTCTCGCCCCACCCGCGACCTGGCCAAAGTTATGTAAAATTGAGCAAAATAGATATTTTCCAAAAAAGCCCCCAAAACCCCCCCAAACAAGCCGTCTTCGCTCCGAGGGGTCTCCTAGCATCCGAATGGGTGGATATAAAAAGAATAAAGCAGAACGATGTCGAAAAATTTTTCGGGTCTCTCGCCCCACCCGCGACCTGGCCAAAGTTATGGAAAATTGAGCAAAATAGATATTTTCCAAAAAAGCCCCCAAAACCCCCCCAAACAAGCCGTCTTCGCTCCGAGGGGTCTCCTAGCATCCGAATGGGTGGATATACAAAGAATAAAGCAGAACGATGTCGAAATATTTTTCGGGTCTCTCGCCCCACCCGCGACCTGGCCAAAGTTATGGAAAATTGAGCAAAATAGATATTTTCCAAAAAAGCCCCCAAAACCCCCCCAAACAAGCCGTCTTCGCTCCGAGGGGTCTCCTAGCATCCGAATGGGTGGATATACAAAGAATAAAGCAGAACGATGTCGAAATATTTTTCGGGTCTCTCGCCCCACCCGCGACCTGGCCAAAGTTATGGAAAATTGAGCAAAATAGATATTTTCCAAAAAAGCCCCCAAAACCCCCCCAAACAAGCCGTCTTCGCTCCGAGGGGTCTCCTAGCATCCGAATGGGTGGATATACAAAGAATAAAGCAGAACGATGTCGAAAATTTTTTCGGGTCTCTCGCCCCACCCGCGACCTGGCCAAAGTTATGTAAAATTGAGCAAAATAGATATTTTCCAAAAAAGCCCCCAAAACCACCCCAAACAAGCCGTCTTCGCTCCGAGGGGTCTCCTA
>NW_026974461.1:0-19528 GCF_037042905.1 Lytechinus pictus | reverse complement strand
CTACCTGCATATAGCCCAACAGTGAATGCAATGACAATATAGGTCCCTATTAATTGTAATATAAAGGTGTATGTAAATTATGTGTAGATATCAGGATAACAGAATTGCCCCAAACATAAATACCAAATATACATGAGATTGGATGAGGAAACAATAAAAGAATGAGATACTACTTTAGTATATTTGCATTTGACCTATTCAAAATCTTGCTATAGGGCTGTTGCCTCTCAGATGTAAGAAGGAAGAGATACATAAATAGATAGAGAGAGAGAGAGAGAGAGAGAGAGAAAGATACTTTTATAGATGGCATGGCTTAATAAAGGGGGGGGGGGCTATACTAAGATTGCAGCACACAGCCACCCCCTCCCTCCTTAGTTGAGCACTATTAGATACCTTACCTCACTCTGTGCCCTTTTCTATATACCTTCTTGAAGGTACCACTCTAGTTCTCTTCAGTAAAGTTCTCAAAGTTCTATCTCCTCTCTACCTACCCCCTTCCTAAGAACAATTTCAACATGAGCAATTTCTAAAGGTCTTTCTAATGCTAAGTAGGTGATGTACACTAACACAAAACAATGATATTAATCAGAACATAAAGAGGCCTTGACTCTATACATTGACCAATCTACATACATTCCTAGGCTACACAGACCTATACTTACTAACTTTACCTGATGTAGCCCTGCTAGCCATTAAATCCATTTTTTTGCACCACTTGATGACTAAACATATTGATATCAGTGAGAAATTGTTTGATACTGAAGAGTTTGGCCAGGTATTCCATCCACTACTAGAGATTTCCCATATTACTTATATTATATGACCTATGTATTTTATTTTTTTGAATAGCTACTTTGCTATTCTTTTATATCTGTACACTCACACTAGTACAAAGAAATGCATTGAAAATGACTATTTTCTATGCAATCACCCATTTTAATGTGTTACCCATACATGTTATTTTCACTGTATATGGATGTATACAAATCCTACCTGCATATAGCCCAACAGTGAATGCAATGACAATATAGGTCCCTATTAATTGTAATATAAAGGTGTATGTAAATTATGTGTAGATATCAGGATAACAGAATTGCCCCAAACATAAATACCAAATATACATGAGATTGGATGAGGAAACAATAAAAGAATGAGATACTACTTTAGTATATTTGCATTTGACCTATTCAAAATCTTGCTATAGGGCTGTTGCCTCTCAGATGTAAGAAGGAAGAGATACATAAATAGATAGAGAGAGAGAGAGAGAGAGAGAGAGAAAGATACTTTTATAGATGGCATGGCTTAATAAAGGGGGGGGGGGCTATACTAAGATTGCAGCACACAGCCACCCCCTCCCTCCTTAGTTGAGCACTATTAGATACCTTACCTCACTCTGTGCCCTTTTCTATATACCTTCTTGAAGGTACCACTCTAGTTCTCTTCAGTAAAGTTCTCAAAGTTCTATCTCCTCTCTACCTACCCCCTTCCTAAGAACAATTTCAACATGAGCAATTTCTAAAGGTCTTTCTAATGCTAAGTAGGTGATGTACACTAACACAAAACAATGATATTAATCAGAACATAAAGAGGCCTTGACTCTATACATTGACCAATCTACATACATTCCTAGGCTACACAGACCTATACTTACTAACTTTACCTGATGTAGCCCTGCTAGCCATTAAATCCATTTTTTTGCACCACTTGATGACTAAACATATTGATATCAGTGAGAAATTGTTTGATACTGAAGAGTTTGGCCAGGTATTCCATCCACTACTAGAGATTTCCCATATTACTTAAAGGTGTCACGCGCGTAAAACATTCCCCATAGACTTGTGTGTTAAAATGGCACTTTTGAAAAATTCATAAAAAATAAATGTGAAATTAGAGGGTGGAATGTTTACTACCAATGGATAGGATATATATCTGACATTCCAAATCTGACCAGGAAAGGGTACCGTAGCCAGCTCATTTTAAAAATAAATCGCCATTTATGAAGATAACTATGAATCGATCGAATTCATCAACTTAAACAGTAAAATAGCCCTAATTATTCCGCCAGTCAAAAAATAGTTCCAAGTCACTTATTTATCTTCCCAATTTGGGCGAAGTAAGTTCGGTAGTTACCATTTCTAGAATCAGTGTTAGATTTTGAATCACTTTCATACATTTTTGTCAATCAGCAATATCAAATTGACAAAAATTCGAATGGGTTGGGTCGAACGAATATCTTTAGCCCTCCTGATGTAATTAGGCTCGTGGGACCTATATTATATGACCTATGTATTTTATTTTTTTGAATAGCTACTTTGCTATTCTTTTATATCTGTACACTCACACTAGTACAAAGAAATGCATTGAAAATGACTATTTTCTATGCAATCACCCATTTTAATGTGTTACCCATACATGTTATTTTCACTGTATATGGATGTATACAAATCCTACCTGCATATAGCCCAACAGTGAATGCAATGACAATATAGGTCCCTATTAATTGTAATATAAAGGTGTATGTAAATTATGTGTAGATATCAGGATAACAGAATTGCCCCAAACATAAATACCAAATATACATGAGATTGGATGAGGAAACAATAAAAGAATGAGATACTACTTTAGTATATTTGCATTTGACCTATTCAAAATCTTGCTATAGGGCTGTTGCCTCTCAGATGTAAGAAGGAAGAGATACATAAATAGATAGAGAGAGAGAGAGAGAGAGAGAGAGAAAGATACTTTTATAGATGGCATGGCTTAATAAAGGGGGGGGGGGGCTATACTAAGATTGCAGCACACAGCCACCCCCTCCCTCCTTAGTTGAGCACTATTAGATACCTTACCTCACTCTGTGCCCTTTTCTATATACCTTCTTGAAGGTACCACTCTAGTTCTCTTCAGTAAAGTTCTCAAAGTTCTATCTCCTCTCTACCTACCCCCTTCCTAAGAACAATTTCAACATGAGCAATTTCTAAAGGTCTTTCTAATGCTAAGTAGGTGATGTACACTAACACAAAACAATGATATTAATCAGAACATAAAGAGGCCTTGACTCTATACATTGACCAATCTACATACATTCCTAGGCTACACAGACCTATACTTACTAACTTTACCTGATGTAGCCCTGCTAGCCATTAAATCCATTTTTTTGCACCACTTGATGACTAAACATATTGATATCAGTGAGAAATTGTTTGATACTGAAGAGTTTGGCCAGGTATTCCATCCACTACTAGAGATTTCCCATATTACTTAAAGGTGTCACGCGCGTAAAACATTCCCCATAGACTTGTGTGTTAAAATGGCACTTTTGAAAAATTCATAAAAAATAAATGTGAAATTAGAGGGTGGAATGTTTACTACCAATGGATAGGATATATATCTGACATTCCAAATCTGACCAGGAAAGGGTACCGTAGCCAGCTCATTTTAAAAATAAATCGCCATTTATGAAGATAACTATGAATCGATCGAATTCATCAACTTAAACAGTAAAATAGCCCTAATTATTCCGCCAGTCAAAAAATAGTTCCAAGTCACTTATTTATCTTCCCAATTTGGGCGAAGTAAGTTCGGTAGTTACCATTTCTAGAATCAGTGTTAGATTTTGAATCACTTTCATACATTTTTGTCAATCAGCAATATCAAATTGACAAAAATTCGAATGGGTTGGGTCGAACGAATATCTTTAGCCCTCCTGATGTAATTAGGCTCGTGGGACCTATATTATATGACCTATGTATTTTATTTTTTTGAATAGCTACTTTGCTATTCTTTTATATCTGTACACTCACACTAGTACAAAGAAATGCATTGAAAATGACTATTTTCTATGCAATCACCCATTTTAATGTGTTACCCATACATGTTATTTTCACTGTATATGGATGTATACAAATCCTACCTGCATATAGCCCAACAGTGAATGCAATGACAATATAGGTCCCTATTAATTGTAATATAAAGGTGTATGTAAATTATGTGTAGATATCAGGATAACAGAATTGCCCCAAACATAAATACCAAATATACATGAGATTGGATGAGGAAACAATAAAAGAATGAGATACTACTTTAGTATATTTGCATTTGACCTATTCAAAATCTTGCTATAGGGCTGTTGCCTCTCAGATGTAAGAAGGAAGAGATACATAAATAGATAGAGAGAGAGAGAGAGAGAGAGAGAAAGATACTTTTATAGATGGCATGGCTTAATAAAGGGGGGGGGGGCTATACTAAGATTGCAGCACACAGCCACCCCCTCCCTCCTTAGTTGAGCACTATTAGATACCTTACCTCACTCTGTGCCCTTTTCTATATACCTTCTTGAAGGTACCACTCTAGTTCTCTTCAGTAAAGTTCTCAAAGTTCTATCTCCTCTCTACCTACCCCCTTCCTAAGAACAATTTCAACATGAGCAATTTCTAAAGGTCTTTCTAATGCTAAGTAGGTGATGTACACTAACACAAAACAATGATATTAATCAGAACATAAAGAGGCCTTGACTCTATACATTGACCAATCTACATACATTCCTAGGCTACACAGACCTATACTTACTAACTTTACCTGATGTAGCCCTGCTAGCCATTAAATCCATTTTTTTGCACCACTTGATGACTAAACATATTGATATCAGTGAGAAATTGTTTGATACTGAAGAGTTTGGCCAGGTATTCCATCCACTACTAGAGATTTCCCATATTACTTATATTATATGACCTATGTATTTTATTTTTTTGAATAGCTACTTTGCTATTCTTTTATATCTGTACACTCACACTAGTACAAAGAAATGCATTGAAAATGACTATTTTCTATGCAATCACCCATTTTAATGTGTTACCCATACATGTTATTTTCACTGTATATGGATGTATACAAATCCTACCTGCATATAGCCCAACAGTGAATGCAATGACAATATAGGTCCCTATTAATTGTAATATAAAGGTGTATGTAAATTATGTGTAGATATCAGGATAACAGAATTGCCCCAAACATAAATACCAAATATACATGAGATTGGATGAGGAAACAATAAAAGAATGAGATACTACTTTAGTATATTTGCATTTGACCTATTCAAAATCTTGCTATAGGGCTGTTGCCTCTCAGATGTAAGAAGGAAGAGATACATAAATAGATAGAGAGAGAGAGAGAGAGAGAGAGAGAAAGATACTTTTATAGATGGCATGGCTTAATAAAGGGGGGGGGGCTATACTAAGATTGCAGCACACAGCCACCCCCTCCCTCCTTAGTTGAGCACTATTAGATACCTTACCTCACTCTGTGCCCTTTTCTATATACCTTCTTGAAGGTACCACTCTAGTTCTCTTCAGTAAAGTTCTCAAAGTTCTATCTCCTCTCTACCTACCCCCTTCCTAAGAACAATTTCAACATGAGCAATTTCTAAAGGTCTTTCTAATGCTAAGTAGGTGATGTACACTAACACAAAACAATGATATTAATCAGAACATAAAGAGGCCTTGACTCTATACATTGACCAATCTACATACATTCCTAGGCTACACAGACCTATACTTACTAACTTTACCTGATGTAGCCCTGCTAGCCATTAAATCCATTTTTTTGCACCACTTGATGACTAAACATATTGATATCAGTGAGAAATTGTTTGATACTGAAGAGTTTGGCCAGGTATTCCATCCACTACTAGAGATTTCCCATATTACTTAAAGGTGTCACGCGCGTAAAACATTCCCCATAGACTTGTGTGTTAAAATGGCACTTTTGAAAAATTCATAAAAAATAAATGTGAAATTAGAGGGTGGAATGTTTACTACCAATGGATAGGATATATATCTGACATTCCAAATCTGACCAGGAAAGGGTACCGTAGCCAGCTCATTTTAAAAATAAATCGCCATTTATGAAGATAACTATGAATCGATCGAATTCATCAACTTAAACAGTAAAATAGCCCTAATTATTCCGCCAGTCAAAAAATAGTTCCAAGTCACTTATTTATCTTCCCAATTTGGGCGAAGTAAGTTCGGTAGTTACCATTTCTAGAATCAGTGTTAGATTTTGAATCACTTTCATACATTTTTGTCAATCAGCAATATCAAATTGACAAAAATTCGAATGGGTTGGGTCGAACGAATATCTTTAGCCCTCCTGATGTAATTAGGCTCGTGGGACCTATATTATATGACCTATGTATTTTATTTTTTTGAATAGCTACTTTGCTATTCTTTTATATCTGTACACTCACACTAGTACAAAGAAATGCATTGAAAATGACTATTTTCTATGCAATCACCCATTTTAATGTGTTACCCATACATGTTATTTTCACTGTATATGGATGTATACAAATCCTACCTGCATATAGCCCAACAGTGAATGCAATGACAATATAGGTCCCTATTAATTGTAATATAAAGGTGTATGTAAATTATGTGTAGATATCAGGATAACAGAATTGCCCCAAACATAAATACCAAATATACATGAGATTGGATGAGGAAACAATAAAAGAATGAGATACTACTTTAGTATATTTGCATTTGACCTATTCAAAATCTTGCTATAGGGCTGTTGCCTCTCAGATGTAAGAAGGAAGAGATACATAAATAGATAGAGAGAGAGAGAGAGAGAGAGAGAGAAAGATACTTTTATAGATGGCATGGCTTAATAAAGGGGGGGGGGGGCTATACTAAGATTGCAGCACACAGCCACCCCCTCCCTCCTTAGTTGAGCACTATTAGATACCTTACCTCACTCTGTGCCCTTTTCTATATACCTTCTTGAAGGTACCACTCTAGTTCTCTTCAGTAAAGTTCTCAAAGTTCTATCTCCTCTCTACCTACCCCCTTCCTAAGAACAATTTCAACATGAGCAATTTCTAAAGGTCTTTCTAATGCTAAGTAGGTGATGTACACTAACACAAAACAATGATATTAATCAGAACATAAAGAGGCCTTGACTCTATACATTGACCAATCTACATACATTCCTAGGCTACACAGACCTATACTTACTAACTTTACCTGATGTAGCCCTGCTAGCCATTAAATCCATTTTTTTGCACCACTTGATGACTAAACATATTGATATCAGTGAGAAATTGTTTGATACTGAAGAGTTTGGCCAGGTATTCCATCCACTACTAGAGATTTCCCATATTACTTATATTATATGACCTATGTATTTTATTTTTTTGAATAGCTACTTTGCTATTCTTTTATATCTGTACACTCACACTAGTACAAAGAAATGCATTGAAAATGACTATTTTCTATGCAATCACCCATTTTAATGTGTTACCCATACATGTTATTTTCACTGTATATGGATGTATACAAATCCTACCTGCATATAGCCCAACAGTGAATGCAATGACAATATAGGTCCCTATTAATTGTAATATAAAGGTGTATGTAAATTATGTGTAGATATCAGGATAACAGAATTGCCCCAAACATAAATACCAAATATACATGAGATTGGATGAGGAAACAATAAAAGAATGAGATACTACTTTAGTATATTTGCATTTGACCTATTCAAAATCTTGCTATAGGGCTGTTGCCTCTCAGATGTAAGAAGGAAGAGATACATAAATAGATAGAGAGAGAGAGAGAGAGAGAGAGAGAAAGATACTTTTATAGATGGCATGGCTTAATAAAGGGGGGGGGGGCTATACTAAGATTGCAGCACACAGCCACCCCCTCCCTCCTTAGTTGAGCACTATTAGATACCTTACCTCACTCTGTGCCCTTTTCTATATACCTTCTTGAAGGTACCACTCTAGTTCTCTTCAGTAAAGTTCTCAAAGTTCTATCTCCTCTCTACCTACCCCCTTCCTAAGAACAATTTCAACATGAGCAATTTCTAAAGGTCTTTCTAATGCTAAGTAGGTGATGTACACTAACACAAAACAATGATATTAATCAGAACATAAAGAGGCCTTGACTCTATACATTGACCAATCTACATACATTCCTAGGCTACACAGACCTATACTTACTAACTTTACCTGATGTAGCCCTGCTAGCCATTAAATCCATTTTTTTGCACCACTTGATGACTAAACATATTGATATCAGTGAGAAATTGTTTGATACTGAAGAGTTTGGCCAGGTATTCCATCCACTACTAGAGATTTCCCATATTACTTAAAGGTGTCACGCGCGTAAAACATTCCCCATAGACTTGTGTGTTAAAATGGCACTTTTGAAAAATTCATAAAAAATAAATGTGAAATTAGAGGGTGGAATGTTTACTACCAATGGATAGGATATATATCTGACATTCCAAATCTGACCAGGAAAGGGTACCGTAGCCAGCTCATTTTAAAAATAAATCGCCATTTATGAAGATAACTATGAATCGATCGAATTCATCAACTTAAACAGTAAAATAGCCCTAATTATTCCGCCAGTCAAAAAATAGTTCCAAGTCACTTATTTATCTTCCCAATTTGGGCGAAGTAAGTTCGGTAGTTACCATTTCTAGAATCAGTGTTAGATTTTGAATCACTTTCATACATTTTTGTCAATCAGCAATATCAAATTGACAAAAATTCGAATGGGTTGGGTCGAACGAATATCTTTAGCCCTCCTGATGTAATTAGGCTCGTGGGACCTATATTATATGACCTATGTATTTTATTTTTTTGAATAGCTACTTTGCTATTCTTTTATATCTGTACACTCACACTAGTACAAAGAAATGCATTGAAAATGACTATTTTCTATGCAATCACCCATTTTAATGTGTTACCCATACATGTTATTTTCACTGTATATGGATGTATACAAATCCTACCTGCATATAGCCCAACAGTGAATGCAATGACAATATAGGTCCCTATTAATTGTAATATAAAGGTGTATGTAAATTATGTGTAGATATCAGGATAACAGAATTGCCCCAAACATAAATACCAAATATACATGAGATTGGATGAGGAAACAATAAAAGAATGAGATACTACTTTAGTATATTTGCATTTGACCTATTCAAAATCTTGCTATAGGGCTGTTGCCTCTCAGATGTAAGAAGGAAGAGATACATAAATAGATAGAGAGAGAGAGAGAGAGAGAGAGAGAAAGATACTTTTATAGATGGCATGGCTTAATAAAGGGGGGGGGGGCTATACTAAGATTGCAGCACACAGCCACCCCCTCCCTCCTTAGTTGAGCACTATTAGATACCTTACCTCACTCTGTGCCCTTTTCTATATACCTTCTTGAAGGTACCACTCTAGTTCTCTTCAGTAAAGTTCTCAAAGTTCTATCTCCTCTCTACCTACCCCCTTCCTAAGAACAATTTCAACATGAGCAATTTCTAAAGGTCTTTCTAATGCTAAGTAGGTGATGTACACTAACACAAAACAATGATATTAATCAGAACATAAAGAGGCCTTGACTCTATACATTGACCAATCTACATACATTCCTAGGCTACACAGACCTATACTTACTAACTTTACCTGATGTAGCCCTGCTAGCCATTAAATCCATTTTTTTGCACCACTTGATGACTAAACATATTGATATCAGTGAGAAATTGTTTGATACTGAAGAGTTTGGCCAGGTATTCCATCCACTACTAGAGATTTCCCATATTACTTAAAGGTGTCACGCGCGTAAAACATTCCCCATAGACTTGTGTGTTAAAATGGCACTTTTGAAAAATTCATAAAAAATAAATGTGAAATTAGAGGGTGGAATGTTTACTACCAATGGATAGGATATATATCTGACATTCCAAATCTGACCAGGAAAGGGTACCGTAGCCAGCTCATTTTAAAAATAAATCGCCATTTATGAAGATAACTATGAATCGATCGAATTCATCAACTTAAACAGTAAAATAGCCCTAATTATTCCGCCAGTCAAAAAATAGTTCCAAGTCACTTATTTATCTTCCCAATTTGGGCGAAGTAAGTTCGGTAGTTACCATTTCTAGAATCAGTGTTAGATTTTGAATCACTTTCATACATTTTTGTCAATCAGCAATATCAAATTGACAAAAATTCGAATGGGTTGGGTCGAACGAATATCTTTAGCCCTCCTGATGTAATTAGGCTCGTGGGACCTATATTATATGACCTATGTATTTTATTTTTTTGAATAGCTACTTTGCTATTCTTTTATATCTGTACACTCACACTAGTACAAAGAAATGCATTGAAAATGACTATTTTCTATGCAATCACCCATTTTAATGTGTTACCCATACATGTTATTTTCACTGTATATGGATGTATACAAATCCTACCTGCATATAGCCCAACAGTGAATGCAATGACAATATAGGTCCCTATTAATTGTAATATAAAGGTGTATGTAAATTATGTGTAGATATCAGGATAACAGAATTGCCCCAAACATAAATACCAAATATACATGAGATTGGATGAGGAAACAATAAAAGAATGAGATACTACTTTAGTATATTTGCATTTGACCTATTCAAAATCTTGCTATAGGGCTGTTGCCTCTCAGATGTAAGAAGGAAGAGATACATAAATAGATAGAGAGAGAGAGAGAGAGAGAGAGAAAGATACTTTTATAGATGGCATGGCTTAATAAAGGGGGGGGGGGGCTATAACTAAGATTGCAGCACACAGCCACCCCCTCCCTCCTTAGTTGAGCACTATTAGATACCTTACCTCACTCTGTGCCCTTTTCTATATACCTTCTTGAAGGTACCACTCTAGTTCTCTTCAGTAAAGTTCTCAAAGTTCTATCTCCTCTCTACCTACCCCCTTCCTAAGAACAATTTCAACATGAGCAATTTCTAAAGGTCTTTCTAATGCTAAGTAGGTGATGTACACTAACACAAAACAATGATATTAATCAGAACATAAAGAGGCCTTGACTCTATACATTGACCAATCTACATACATTCCTAGGCTACACAGACCTATACTTACTAACTTTACCTGATGTAGCCCTGCTAGCCATTAAATCCATTTTTTTGCACCACTTGATGACTAAACATATTGATATCAGTGAGAAATTGTTTGATACTGAAGAGTTTGGCCAGGTATTCCATCCACTACTAGAGATTTCCCATATTACTTATATTATATGACCTATGTATTTTATTTTTTTGAATAGCTACTTTGCTATTCTTTTATATCTGTACACTCACACTAGTACAAAGAAATGCATTGAAAATGACTATTTTCTATGCAATCACCCATTTTAATGTGTTACCCATACATGTTATTTTCACTGTATATGGATGTATACAAATCCTACCTGCATATAGCCCAACAGTGAATGCAATGACAATATAGGTCCCTATTAATTGTAATATAAAGGTGTATGTAAATTATGTGTAGATATCAGGATAACAGAATTGCCCCAAACATAAATACCAAATATACATGAGATTGGATGAGGAAACAATAAAAGAATGAGATACTACTTTAGTATATTTGCATTTGACCTATTCAAAATCTTGCTATAGGGCTGTTGCCTCTCAGATGTAAGAAGGAAGAGATACATAAATAGATAGAGAGAGAGAGAGAGAGAGAGAGAGAAAGATACTTTTATAGATGGCATGGCTTAATAAAGGGGGGGGGGGCTATACTAAGATTGCAGCACACAGCCACCCCCTCCCTCCTTAGTTGAGCACTATTAGATACCTTACCTCACTCTGTGCCCTTTTCTATATACCTTCTTGAAGGTACCACTCTAGTTCTCTTCAGTAAAGTTCTCAAAGTTCTATCTCCTCTCTACCTACCCCCTTCCTAAGAACAATTTCAACATGAGCAATTTCTAAAGGTCTTTCTAATGCTAAGTAGGTGATGTACACTAACACAAAACAATGATATTAATCAGAACATAAAGAGGCCTTGACTCTATACATTGACCAATCTACATACATTCCTAGGCTACACAGACCTATACTTACTAACTTTACCTGATGTAGCCCTGCTAGCCATTAAATCCATTTTTTTGCACCACTTGATGACTAAACATATTGATATCAGTGAGAAATTGTTTGATACTGAAGAGTTTGGCCAGGTATTCCATCCACTACTAGAGATTTCCCATATTACTTAAAGGTGTCACGCGCGTAAAACATTCCCCATAGACTTGTGTGTTAAAATGGCACTTTTGAAAAATTCATAAAAAATAAATGTGAAATTAGAGGGTGGAATGTTTACTACCAATGGATAGGATATATATCTGACATTCCAAATCTGACCAGGAAAGGGTACCGTAGCCAGCTCATTTTAAAAATAAATCGCCATTTATGAAGATAACTATGAATCGATCGAATTCATCAACTTAAACAGTAAAATAGCCCTAATTATTCCGCCAGTCAAAAAATAGTTCCAAGTCACTTATTTATCTTCCCAATTTGGGCGAAGTAAGTTCGGTAGTTACCATTTCTAGAATCAGTGTTAGATTTTGAATCACTTTCATACATTTTTGTCAATCAGCAATATCAAATTGACAAAAATTCGAATGGGTTGGGTCGAACGAATATCTTTAGCCCTCCTGATGTAATTAGGCTCGTGGGACCTATATTATATGACCTATGTATTTTATTTTTTTGAATAGCTACTTTGCTATTCTTTTATATCTGTACACTCACACTAGTACAAAGAAATGCATTGAAAATGACTATTTTCTATGCAATCACCCATTTTAATGTGTTACCCATACATGTTATTTTCACTGTATATGGATGTATACAAATCCTACCTGCATATAGCCCAACAGTGAATGCAATGACAATATAGGTCCCTATTAATTGTAATATAAAGGTGTATGTAAATTATGTGTAGATATCAGGATAACAGAATTGCCCCAAACATAAATACCAAATATACATGAGATTGGATGAGGAAACAATAAAAGAATGAGATACTACTTTAGTATATTTGCATTTGACCTATTCAAAATCTTGCTATAGGGCTGTTGCCTCTCAGATGTAAGAAGGAAGAGATACATAAATAGATAGAGAGAGAGAGAGAGAGAGAGAGAGAAAGATACTTTTATAGATGGCATGGCTTAATAAAGGGGGGGGGGGGCTATACTAAGATTGCAGCACACAGCCACCCCCTCCCTCCTTAGTTGAGCACTATTAGATACCTTACCTCACTCTGTGCCCTTTTCTATATACCTTCTTGAAGGTACCACTCTAGTTCTCTTCAGTAAAGTTCTCAAAGTTCTATCTCCTCTCTACCTACCCCCTTCCTAAGAACAATTTCAACATGAGCAATTTCTAAAGGTCTTTCTAATGCTAAGTAGGTGATGTACACTAACACAAAACAATGATATTAATCAGAACATAAAGAGGCCTTGACTCTATACATTGACCAATCTACATACATTCCTAGGCTACACAGACCTATACTTACTAACTTTACCTGATGTAGCCCTGCTAGCCATTAAATCCATTTTTTTGCACCACTTGATGACTAAACATATTGATATCAGTGAGAAATTGTTTGATACTGAAGAGTTTGGCCAGGTATTCCATCCACTACTAGAGATTTCCCATATTACTTAAAGGTGTCACGCGCGTAAAACATTCCCCATAGACTTGTGTGTTAAAATGGCACTTTTGAAAAATTCATAAAAAATAAATGTGAAATTAGAGGGTGGAATGTTTACTACCAATGGATAGGATATATATCTGACATTCCAAATCTGACCAGGAAAGGGTACCGTAGCCAGCTCATTTTAAAAATAAATCGCCATTTATGAAGATAACTATGAATCGATCGAATTCATCAACTTAAACAGTAAAATAGCCCTAATTATTCCGCCAGTCAAAAAATAGTTCCAAGTCACTTATTTATCTTCCCAATTTGGGCGAAGTAAGTTCGGTAGTTACCATTTCTAGAATCAGTGTTAGATTTTGAATCACTTTCATACATTTTTGTCAATCAGCAATATCAAATTGACAAAAATTCGAATGGGTTGGGTCGAACGAATATCTTTAGCCCTCCTGATGTAATTAGGCTCGTGGGACCTATATTATATGACCTATGTATTTTATTTTTTTGAATAGCTACTTTGCTATTCTTTTATATCTGTACACTCACACTAGTACAAAGAAATGCATTGAAAATGACTATTTTCTATGCAATCACCCATTTTAATGTGTTACCCATACATGTTATTTTCACTGTATATGGATGTATACAAATCCTACCTGCATATAGCCCAACAGTGAATGCAATGACAATATAGGTCCCTATTAATTGTAATATAAAGGTGTATGTAAATTATGTGTAGATATCAGGATAACAGAATTGCCCCAAACATAAATACCAAATATACATGAGATTGGATGAGGAAACAATAAAAGAATGAGATACTACTTTAGTATATTTGCATTTGACCTATTCAAAATCTTGCTATAGGGCTGTTGCCTCTCAGATGTAAGAAGGAAGAGATACATAAATAGATAGAGAGAGAGAGAGAGAGAGAGAGAGAGAAAGATACTTTTATAGATGGCATGGCTTAATAAAGGGGGGGGGGGCTATACTAAGATTGCAGCACACAGCCACCCCCTCCCTCCTTAGTTGAGCACTATTAGATACCTTACCTCACTCTGTGCCCTTTTCTATATACCTTCTTGAAGGTACCACTCTAGTTCTCTTCAGTAAAGTTCTCAAAGTTCTATCTCCTCTCTACCTACCCCCTTCCTAAGAACAATTTCAACATGAGCAATTTCTAAAGGTCTTTCTAATGCTAAGTAGGTGATGTACACTAACACAAAACAATGATATTAATCAGAACATAAAGAGGCCTTGACTCTATACATTGACCAATCTACATACATTCCTAGGCTACACAGACCTATACTTACTAACTTTACCTGATGTAGCCCTGCTAGCCATTAAATCCATTTTTTTGCACCACTTGATGACTAAACATATTGATATCAGTGAGAAATTGTTTGATACTGAAGAGTTTGGCCAGGTATTCCATCCACTACTAGAGATTTCCCATATTACTTATATTATATGACCTATGTATTTTATTTTTTTGAATAGCTACTTTGCTATTCTTTTATATCTGTACACTCACACTAGTACAAAGAAATGCATTGAAAATGACTATTTTCTATGCAATCACCCATTTTAATGTGTTACCCATACATGTTATTTTCACTGTATATGGATGTATACAAATCCTACCTGCATATAGCCCAACAGTGAATGCAATGACAATATAGGTCCCTATTAATTGTAATATAAAGGTGTATGTAAATTATGTGTAGATATCAGGATAACAGAATTGCCCCAAACATAAATACCAAATATACATGAGATTGGATGAGGAAACAATAAAAGAATGAGATACTACTTTAGTATATTTGCATTTGACCTATTCAAAATCTTGCTATAGGGCTGTTGCCTCTCAGATGTAAGAAGGAAGAGATACATAAATAGATAGAGAGAGAGAGAGAGAGAGAGAGAGAAAGATACTTTTATAGATGGCATGGCTTAATAAAGGGGGGGGGGCTATACTAAGATTGCAGCACACAGCCACCCCCTCCCTCCTTAGTTGAGCACTATTAGATACCTTACCTCACTCTGTGCCCTTTTCTATATACCTTCTTGAAGGTACCACTCTAGTTCTCTTCAGTAAAGTTCTCAAAGTTCTATCTCCTCTCTACCTACCCCCTTCCTAAGAACAATTTCAACATGAGCAATTTCTAAAGGTCTTTCTAATGCTAAGTAGGTGATGTACACTAACACAAAACAATGATATTAATCAGAACATAAAGAGGCCTTGACTCTATACATTGACCAATCTACATACATTCCTAGGCTACACAGACCTATACTTACTAACTTTACCTGATGTAGCCCTGCTAGCCATTAAATCCATTTTTTTGCACCACTTGATGACTAAACATATTGATATCAGTGAGAAATTGTTTGATACTGAAGAGTTTGGCCAGGTATTCCATCCACTACTAGAGATTTCCCATATTACTTAAAGGTGTCACGCGCGTAAAACATTCCCCATAGACTTGTGTGTTAAAATGGCACTTTTGAAAAATTCATAAAAAATAAATGTGAAATTAGAGGGTGGAATGTTTACTACCAATGGATAGGATATATATCTGACATTCCAAATCTGACCAGGAAAGGGTACCGTAGCCAGCTCATTTTAAAAATAAATCGCCATTTATGAAGATAACTATGAATCGATCGAATTCATCAACTTAAACAGTAAAATAGCCCTAATTATTCCGCCAGTCAAAAAATAGTTCCAAGTCACTTATTTATCTTCCCAATTTGGGCGAAGTAAGTTCGGTAGTTACCATTTCTAGAATCAGTGTTAGATTTTGAATCACTTTCATACATTTTTGTCAATCAGCAATATCAAATTGACAAAAATTCGAATGGGTTGGGTCGAACGAATATCTTTAGCCCTCCTGATGTAATTAGGCTCGTGGGACCTATATTATATGACCTATGTATTTTATTTTTTTGAATAGCTACTTTGCTATTCTTTTATATCTGTACACTCACACTAGTACAAAGAAATGCATTGAAAATGACTATTTTCTATGCAATCACCCATTTTAATGTGTTACCCATACATGTTATTTTCACTGTATATGGATGTATACAAATCCTACCTGCATATAGCCCAACAGTGAATGCAATGACAATATAGGTCCCTATTAATTGTAATATAAAGGTGTATGTAAATTATGTGTAGATATCAGGATAACAGAATTGCCCCAAACATAAATACCAAATATACATGAGATTGGATGAGGAAACAATAAAAGAATGAGATACTACTTTAGTATATTTGCATTTGACCTATTCAAAATCTTGCTATAGGGCTGTTGCCTCTCAGATGTAAGAAGGAAGAGATACATAAATAGATAGAGAGAGAGAGAGAGAGAGAGAGAGAAAGATACTTTTATAGATGGCATGGCTTAATAAAGGGGGGGGGGGGCTATACTAAGATTGCAGCACACAGCCACCCCCTCCCTCCTTAGTTGAGCACTATTAGATACCTTACCTCACTCTGTGCCCTTTTCTATATACCTTCTTGAAGGTACCACTCTAGTTCTCTTCAGTAAAGTTCTCAAAGTTCTATCTCCTCTCTACCTACCCCCTTCCTAAGAACAATTTCAACATGAGCAATTTCTAAAGGTCTTTCTAATGCTAAGTAGGTGATGTACACTAACACAAAACAATGATATTAATCAGAACATAAAGAGGCCTTGACTCTATACATTGACCAATCTACATACATTCCTAGGCTACACAGACCTATACTTACTAACTTTACCTGATGTAGCCCTGCTAGCCATTAAATCCATTTTTTTGCACCACTTGATGACTAAACATATTGATATCAGTGAGAAATTGTTTGATACTGAAGAGTTTGGCCAGGTATTCCATCCACTACTAGAGATTTCCCATATTACTTAAAGGTGTCACGCGCGTAAAACATTCCCCATAGACTTGTGTGTTAAAATGGCACTTTTGAAAAATTCATAAAAAATAAATGTGAAATTAGAGGGTGGAATGTTTACTACCAATGGATAGGATATATATCTGACATTCCAAATCTGACCAGGAAAGGGTACCGTAGCCAGCTCATTTTAAAAATAAATCGCCATTTATGAAGATAACTATGAATCGATCGAATTCATCAACTTAAACAGTAAAATAGCCCTAATTATTCCGCCAGTCAAAAAATAGTTCCAAGTCACTTATTTATCTTCCCAATTTGGGCGAAGTAAGTTCGGTAGTTACCATTTCTAGAATCAGTGTTAGATTTTGAATCACTTTCATACATTTTTGTCAATCAGCAATATCAAATTGACAAAAATTCGAATGGGTTGGGTCGAACGAATATCTTTAGCCCTCCTGATGTAATTAGGCTCGTGGGACCTATATTATATGACCTATGTATTTTATTTTTTTGAATAGCTACTTTGCTATTCTTTTATATCTGTACACTCACACTAGTACAAAGAAATGCATTGAAAATGACTATTTTCTATGCAATCACCCATTTTAATGTGTTACCCATACATGTTATTTTCACTGTATATGGATGTATACAAATCCTACCTGCATATAGCCCAACAGTGAATGCAATGACAATATAGGTCCCTATTAATTGTAATATAAAGGTGTATGTAAATTATGTGTAGATATCAGGATAACAGAATTGCCCCAAACATAAATACCAAATATACATGAGATTGGATGAGGAAACAATAAAAGAATGAGATACTACTTTAGTATATTTGCATTTGACCTATTCAAAATCTTGCTATAGGGCTGTTGCCTCTCAGATGTAAGAAGGAAGAGATACATAAATAGATAGAGAGAGAGAGAGAGAGAGAGAGAGAAAGATACTTTTATAGATGGCATGGCTTAATAAAGGGGGGGGGGGGCTATACTAAGATTGCAGCACACAGCCACCCCCTCCCTCCTTAGTTGAGCACTATTAGATACCTTACCTCACTCTGTGCCCTTTTCTATATACCTTCTTGAAGGTACCACTCTAGTTCTCTTCAGTAAAGTTCTCAAAGTTCTATCTCCTCTCTACCTACCCCCTTCCTAAGAACAATTTCAACATGAGCAATTTCTAAAGGTCTTTCTAATGCTAAGTAGGTGATGTACACTAACACAAAACAATGATATTAATCAGAACATAAAGAGGCCTTGACTCTATACATTGACCAATCTACATACATTCCTAGGCTACACAGACCTATACTTACTAACTTTACCTGATGTAGCCCTGCTAGCCATTAAATCCATTTTTTTGCACCACTTGATGACTAAACATATTGATATCAGTGAGAAATTGTTTGATACTGAAGAGTTTGGCCAGGTATTCCATCCACTACTAGAGATTTCCCATATTACTTAAAGGTGTCACGCGCGTAAAACATTCCCCATAGACTTGTGTGTTAAAATGGCACTTTTGAAAAATTCATAAAAAATAAATGTGAAATTAGAGGGTGGAATGTTTACTACCAATGGATAGGATATATATCTGACATTCCAAATCTGACCAGGAAAGGGTACCGTAGCCAGCTCATTTTAAAAATAAATCGCCATTTATGAAGATAACTATGAATCGATCGAATTCATCAACTTAAACAGTAAAATAGCCCTAATTATTCCGCCAGTCAAAAAATAGTTCCAAGTCACTTATTTATCTTCCCAATTTGGGCGAAGTAAGTTCGGTAGTTACCATTTCTAGAATCAGTGTTAGATTTTGAATCACTTTCATACATTTTTGTCAATCAGCAATATCAAATTGACAAAAATTCGAATGGGTTGGGTCGAACGAATATCTTTAGCCCTCCTGATGTAATTAGGCTCGTGGGACCTATATTATATGACCTATGTATTTTATTTTTTTGAATAGCTACTTTGCTATTCTTTTATATCTGTACACTCACACTAGTACAAAGAAATGCATTGAAAATGACTATTTTCTATGCAATCACCCATTTTAATGTGTTACCCATACATGTTATTTTCACTGTATATGGATGTATACAAATC